>NC_133652.1:139710567-140010567 GCF_009905375.1 Apium graveolens | reverse complement strand
TAAGGAGCATTTGAGGATTTCCTTGGAAATTCTGCGAAAAGAGAAGTTGTATGCAAAGTTTTCAAAGTGTGAATTTTGGCTAAAGGAAGTGCAATTTCTTGGTCATATAGTCAATAAAGAAGGAATTAAAGTGGACCCAGCCAAGATAGAAGCTGTAATGAATTGGGAAAGACCCAAGACTCCGACGGAAGTCATAAGTTTTCTGGGATTAGCCGGATACTATAGAAGATTTATGCAAGATTTCTCAAAGATTGCCATTCCGTTGACAAAGTTGACCAGAAAGAATGAGAAGTTCGTGTGGACAGAAAAGTGTGAGGAAAGTTTCCAAGAGTTAAAGAAGAGATTGGTAACCGCCCCAGTGTTGGTATTACCAGATGATAAAGGGGAATTTGTGATATTCAGTGATGCTTCATATAAAGGACTTGGATGCGTGTTAATGCAACACGGGAAGGTAATAGCATATGTGTCAAGGCAACTCAAGCCGCATGAGCAAAAGTATCCAATGCACGATTTGGAATTGGCAGCGATTGTATTTGCCCTTAAGATTTGGAGGCATTATTTGTACGAGGAAAAGTGCGAGATTTATACGAATCATAAGAGCTTAAAGTATATCTTTACTCAGAAAGAACTGAATATGCGACAAAGAAGGTGGTTGGAATTGATCAAAGATTATGATTGTGCGATAAACTATCCTGGAAAGGCAAATGTGGTAGCTGATGCTTTAAGTCGAAAGGAAAGGTTGAATATGTTAACGTCATCGGAAGAATTAATCAAGAACTTTGACAAAATAGAAATAGAGATGCAGACTCCAGAATGTGGAGATGAAGTTATTTATGCAATGCTGTTTCAACCTGAAATTTTGGAAAAGATTCGATGCTGTCAAGAGCAAGTGATGAATTGCGAAAGGAATAAGTTGACGGGAGAAGAATTTAAAGCTCAAAAGGATAGAAAAGGGATATACCGTGTTAACTCACGTATTTGGATACCTAATGTTGTGGAACTAAAGCACGAGATTTTGCAAGAAGCGCATAACTCGAGATTTTCAATTCACCCTGGGAGTACGAAGATGTACCAGGATTTAAAAGAAAATTATTGGTGGCCAAACATGAAAAAGGAAATTGCGGAATGGATAAGTAAATGCTACACGTGCCAAAGAGTTTAAGCGGAACATTAAAGGCCAAGCGGATTGCTTCAGCCACTGGACATACCTGAATGGAAATGGGAACATATCGCGATGGATTTCGTGGTAGGATTACCTAAAACCAAGTCAAATCACGATGCGATTTGGGTGGTAATCGATCGGTTGACAAAGTCAGCACATTTCTTGCCGTTAAACGAAAGGTTTTCATTAGAGAAGTTGGTCAAATTGTATCTGGATGAGATCGTGATGCGTCATGGAGTTCCTGTATCTATCGTGTCTGATAGAGATCCAAGGTTTAATTCGAGATTTTGGCGACAATTCCATGATCATTTAGGAACGAAGTTGAAAATGAGTACGGCATATCATCCGCAGACAGACGGACAAAGTGAAAGGACAATTCAGACGATTGAAGACATGTTGCGAACCTGCGCAATAGATTTTAAAGGAAATTGGGACGATCATTTGCCCTTAATTGAGTTTTCCTACAACAACAGTTATCACGCAAGTATTGGCATGCCGCCTTATGAAGCGTTGTATGGAAGAAAGTGTAGATCCCCTACTTATTGGGATGAAGTTGGCGAGCACAAGTTAATTGGCCCAGAGCCAGCTCAGCAAACGAAGGAAAAGGTTGAAATGATACGAAAGAGATTAATTGCAGCTCAAGACCGACATGCAAAGTACGCGAATCAAGAACGAAAAGATGAGCAATTTGAAACTGGAGACAAAGTCTTGTTGAAGATATCTCCTTGGAAAGGTTTAACTCGATTTGGAAAGAAAAGAAAGTTGAGTCCAAGGTACAGTGGACCATTTGAAGTATTGCGACAAGTTGGGAAAGTGGCGTATGAATTGGCGCTGCCGCCGCAAATGCAACATCTGCACAATGTGTTTCATGTATCTCTCCTGAAAAAGTATAATGCTGATGCAAGCCATGTGATCGAGTTGGAACCAGTAGAAATCCAACCATATTTATCCTATATAGAACAACCAGTGCGAATTTTGGATCGAAAAGAAATGACGCTTAGAAATAAAGTTGTACCTCTAGTTAGAGTGTTGTGGAGAAATCCGTTAGTTGAAGAATCGACTTGGGAATTAGAAAGCGAAATGAAAGAAAAGTATCCCCATCTGATTGCTTAGATTAGATTCTGGGGACAGAATCCTTTTAAGGAGGGTAGATTGTAACGACTGAGGATTTTGCGTCATAATTAAGAAAATAAAGTATGTGTTATGTGTTGAGATTATGATTATCTGACTAGGTGATGATTTTTTTTTGTCTTATCTGTATACTAGAGTTTAGGAGCGTGAATAAAAACGTTCCAATTTAAAGAGTCAGCTTAGAAATTAAGCTTGGTGTCGGGCCGTCAGGTAGAACGGAACCCGTCCTAATATGGAATTAAATAATATAAAATGTGAATTATATGTGAAGTGAATGAATAAAGTATTTCGTCTTAAGAGACGTGTTGATTGGCAAAGATAATGAGAAGCGTAATCGAAATGCTGAGCATCGGGCCGTCAGGCTAAACGTGACCCGGTACGCGTAAAAGAGGATAAAGATTAAAGAGGGATAGATTCTATGATCAGACCTGAGTCGTTATGTGACTATATGTGTGTGATTGCTTGACTGTGTGCATGACTATGTGTTCTGTGTCAATTTTGTGAATTTTAAAGGAATTACGTGATTTAAGTAAAGGTTTAATTAACCTTCGCACATTTTTATAAAATCATCCGAGAAGGATAAAAACATGGGATTTGTTTTGTTACCTTCGTAATGATCCTAGAGACTTTTTAAAAATAATAAGTGAATTTGATTGTTGATCTTTGCCTTTTTAAATCAATTTTATGTGGAAATTGTATTTATTAAAGCAAGTTTGCGAAATTCATATAAAATCAACCGTTCGCTCAAATTCTTATTATGATTAATGGATAAAAAGCTAATTTCGAGACCTACGTGTTAAAATTGTCATTTTCAATAATCCTCGACTTTCCGAGAGAGAAATATTTTTATTTTGAATTTCGTTGCATTTGAGTAAAAAGAGAAAGAAAGTGCAAATTAAAAAGGGAGTTATTAGATTACCATTTTGCCCTTGTGTTGGTGGAGTATAAATTACTCCTTCCTCCCCATTTTCTTCTTTCTTTCCGTGCACTCACTCTTTTCTCTCCTCTTTTTCTTTCACTCTCTCTCTCTCACTCGAACAACTCTCTCTCGGCTCTCTCTTCAATCTCTCCCGGTATACCTCTTTTTTCCTTGATCAAACTCATCAATCATCCCTAATTCTTCTTGCTAAACACTTATGTATAGGAAGAAGTATGTGCATGTGTGTGATTAGGCTTGCATGCCGTAGTGTGTGTGTTTTTGGGTTCGGTTTTGAGCCAAGAACCGAGGGCTTGCTTGATTAGTTCGTATCCTATGATTATTGTGCTGAAATCAGTTTGCATGTGGTGTTGATGCATTTCTTTTGAGAAATCGGGGGTTTCGTGGTTGGACACCCTCGAATGAGGGCACCACCGTGAAGCCACCGCCACCGGTGATGAACTCCGGTGAACCGGTGGTGAGCTATGATGTTAAAAACTGAGCTCTAGAACCTTAAGATCACTTATTTATGTTTGCATGTGGTGTTTTGATTAAAAGGCCGAATGGCCCTTACTATTTTAAAGGAATCAAGTTGATTGTGTTGAAATGCATGAGTTATTGGTTTGATGTTGAAATATAGGTGGATTTGTGATTCAAGGATTAAGAATATCAAGTTGCATGATTGTTTTTGAAAAAGGCCGAATGGTTTTAATCTTTAAAGTTGTTTGATTTGAGTTAACTTGTTTAAAATGATGATGGATTGTTATTAGATTAAAAAGGAATGAAATTATTGTTGCATGCTAAGTTTAGGTTCGAATTTTTGTGATAATAAGAAAGGAAATTGATTTTGTGAGATAATCTTGGTAAACACTAAGTATAAATGGCCTAAAAGTGATTGCATGCTAGTTTTAAAGAGGATCAAGATGTGCATGTCATTGATTTGTCCTTGAGAAGTAAAATTGAGTTTTGCCGAATTAGATTAAGTTAAAAAGGGACTAATTTGATGAATGAATGGATGCATGTTGTGATTTAGGTGAAAATCGATTGTGTTAAGAAACTTAATTGGCTTACTTGATAAAGATAAAGTGTTTGATATCATGATAAGTTAAAACTGAATTGCATGCGCGCAAGTATGTATGATTTGGCTTGAATTTTTATGATTAAAATGAAGAAGGATGATACTTTAATAGCTTTGAATGAGTTGTGTGTATGTATGTGAGTTAAAGTGAGAATTTGGTTAATTTTGTGTGATAAGGCCGAATAGGCCATAAGGAATGAAAGTCAAATTACTTGGTTTTTATGATTAAAAGGATGATTAAAAGTGTATAAGTAAATATTTAGGAATTTGTTGCTTGATTATAGTATGTGGCTCGAATTAAGGAGCAAAAGAAAAGGGAACTAAGTTGATTGATATAAGTGATGGTTATGAACGTAAATGTTTGGTTGTGAATGGGTCTTGTACTCGTAAAAGAGTCGTGTTAGTTTGATTTGAGAAATAGCCAAGGTCAAGCGAGTACGCTTTGATTGCTAAGTATATAAGGATATAAAAGCTACGAGAAAGGATTATGCTATGTGCTAAGTGCTATGTGCTTATATGTATAAGCTATATTCGTATGCTCGAATCAAGGATATAGTCGAGTTATCGTATAGTGTGATCGTTCCGGGAACGAGAGTTGGGAATCTAATTAAGATTTTGGTTTTATTGTAGATTCGGAGCGTGAGGGCATTCAGGCTAGGAAAGGAAAGGATTTACTAGGTGGCAGTAGTTCACCCCTCAGGAAAGCAAATTCAGGCAAGTAACTCTGATTACTTGTGTAAATGATTATAAAGGAAATGTTGTTCATACCATGTAGAGCATTGAACTATTTAAGCATGAAACCCTTGTTTTATGAAACCCTGTTATTGATTTAAAGAATCCCTGTTCTTGATAACCTGCTATTGATAAGCCTATTGATTTCACTCCTTGATAACCTGACCTTTTTGTTCAAGTTACCTATAATGCCATGAATCATATTGAACCTATTGATTATCTTGGTTAACCCTGTTTAACGATATTCTGTTTCTCTTGATCACCCTATTGATCCCTAAATCAATGTTTATCCTTCTAATTTGGTGCCTTGTTATCCTTGACACAGAATTCTTGTGAATTGTTCCTTGCGTATCTTTGATTCACTCCCTGAACTTTGTTTCTTTAAAATCTGATTTAAGAATGAGTTTTGACTTGAAAGAGTCCGAATGATTTCAAATGCTTGGTAATGATAAAATGAATTTTTGAAAACCTATTTGTTTTTCCAACTCAAGGTTTTCCAAATGAATTCCTGATGGATTGGATTGAGACGTAAGAGGCTAGTGGGACTAGTCCAGTCATGATAAGAGGCTAGTGGGACTAGTCCAATTTAAGGCTGAAATTATGCTGATTGATACCTTAAAGACCAGAATGGAGGTCGATACGGGCTGATCATCTGTATATAATGAAAAGGAAGGATAAAGTGATCCAATCCAGGGTTCTAATTGATTATTTAAAAGGGAACTGAAACTTATATTCAGAAAATTGATTTTGGGAAATGAAAATGGTTTACATTGCCTTGAAAAGATTTGATTATGTTATTGTGGAGCTTAAAGCTCGAGAACCCTGATTCTTGAAATTGTTGATCATATGATTGATTCTATCTTGAAATACTGTTGATTTCCTCTATCGAAAGATCTATTTTTGATCCTATAATGATTTGTGATGAATGTCGGCTTTCGTCCTGTTTCGAGCCTTGTTTCTTGAAAGCCTTACTATTCTTCAGATACCTTTCCTTATCCCAAAGAAAAAAAAATGGAAATCTGCCACCTAGATTAATTAAAGTAGAATGCCCTAGTTGGTTCAAAGTATATTGAGATTTGATATTGTAGAACTGCTATATAGTTACTTGCTGAGTTTTATACTCATTTGTTTTGTCTTAATCTAACCATGGCAGTTAAGCAAGAAGATGGTCAGGCTTAGGCGCACTGCTCGTAAGAGCGTACCTGGTGGTCCCTACCGTGTTGAGGGCTTCCGGTTGCCAGAGCAGGTAGTGGTTTTTATGAGTGAGCTCGCGCCTAGAAAGAGGTGTATAAAGATATAATGGGTTATCTGTCAGTTCCCAGCCGGAATCGATATTGATTATTTAATAATATTTTGGGTTTGTAAGTTATATTTTGTGATTGGTAGTTGTAATCTTGTCTCATACTTTATCATGTTGATCTTGTTAGTAGTAATCGGGGTTTATGCATATTTAATTATTAGATTAGAGGTGTGTGAGTCCTCATTTCCTAACCCCGAGATTGAGGGCGTCACAAAACTCAAGTACATTATATTCAATATTGAATTTATTGTATATTGATCTAATAATATTTTCCAACTAACTCAAGAATTATATATTATTGAAGATCTAAATTTTAACTCATTTTAATTCAAATTTAATACATTAAATATCCTTTTATAAATTTGTGTATTTTATTTAATCATGTAATTAATAAAGTGATAATCTTTGAATTGACCATAATATATATGCACACACACATATATTACTTTTAATACCAAAATATTATTGAAAAATAATATACATGCTAATTTTTATAAAATGTCCCCGAATTGTCCACATATCTAGTATTTCATTTAGCATATTGATTGATATAACTTTATATTTCGTTTTAATATATCTTATAAAAACTTATTATAAACACACATTTTTTTAATTCTATTTCAATTTTTTTTGCACTTTTAAAATTACAAAGAGAATGTATAATATTTAACTGATGGAAATATCTTTTGCCTTTGCGAAATCTTATTTTTCAAAATCTCAACCTAGTTATTTTTTAAAAATTTAATTGGTAGCGGACTATAACTTTTGTGTCATTTAATTTAATATATTTATTTAGTAGTCTTTTATTATAAACTAAACAATTTGCGCTTTTTATTTGGTTGTTAAAGGTTTTGGAGATTTCTACTGCTATTGCTAGCTAGTAATATTGGACTTAGAATTGATGCATCATAGACTATTGTGTTAGGATAAGAAACTATATAGTACTTGCTCGAATTTGGTTTATATTTGATTTGTAATACTCAAGACTACATTATATTCGAATAAAATTATATTAAATTCAAATTTGGATATTTAAAATTATAATGATCTTAAATTTGAGTACTTTTCGAATAATTCGTCTAACTCCTGAATAGTTATAATGTCTATTTCGTGCTTATTCTCGGACGAGAAAGAGTAGATAATCTATATAGAGTTGCTAGCTAACTTCTATCATTCGTATCCCGGCTGACAGCGATTGACTAATTCAAATAAAATACATAAATGTATTATGATAAGAATAATATATTTAACATGTATTTGCTTAAATGAATTTAAGGGTCAAAAAATTATAAAAGAATAAACTAACAATTATATGTAATGATGACAACTATTAAATTAAAATTATAAAAAATATAACCAACATTTCATTTACTCATAAGTTAAAATAATATATAAATATGTAAAGAGAGAATGTCCCTTATCTAATAAGTGTTTTCATCATAACTCAAAAATTCTTGTAACATAATGGTTATAACATCAACTTTCTAATAAAGGAAGGTTTGGTTGAGCTTGCTAATATGTTTATGTTCTAATATTATTTCTATTTAGCCAGGACCCAGAAATCACATTATTTATGTTATATTAAGGAGCATTTAAGAAAACTAGCTCTAATAACTCGTGCTAGACAGGAGCATGATTAAACATCAGTTATTGTAAAATTTGTAGACGTACTTGTGAAATATAACATATTTTTGTTGTGAGAAGAATTGACTATTGTAAAATCAACATTTTTGTGAAAATAAATATATAATAATAGAGTAGTAATAAATATATAATTATTAATAATTAACTAGCTCTTTAACCTGTGCGAGGAACGAGTATATACTCTAACTTCGGATACTGTAAAGTTTGTATAAATATTTGTTAAATGAGATATATGTTTGTTAAATATAATATTGTTGTGTTATGAATCAAGTGTGAGATTGAGTTTTTTTAGTTTGTATATTTAATAACCCGTGCGAGGCACAAATATTTTTAAACTCACGTGCGTTAATAACCTATGTACATATTACATCAGTGAAATAATTGTAATTTTTATATTATTAGATTAAATTTCTTCCAATTTTGTATCAGATAACTAATAAATGGTTTCTGTAAAAGATGTACTTGTAAGTGTTTTAAATTTTGAATTCCACGATTTTTATCACTAAATATGAATATTAATTATTTGACAATATTATGTTAATTAATTAAGAAGAAATAAAGTTCATTTGTATTATTTACCTTCATTTCCTATGTTCTGTGTGCTTAACACTCATCATGTAGATATGAATCAATTCTTATTATTTTTAATATATGTATAAATATGTGTACATGTACATATAATGTATTTGAATGTTAAATAGGTTCAAATGAGTTATACAATAGTTAATTTGACATAATTATGTGTTATGAATGTTAGTGTGTGTGCCCAAGAGACAACACTATTATGTTAATGTTATGAGACATTTGGATTATTAGTTATGATTCTATGGATTATTCTTTAGAAATTTATTATATCTTTATTTTCTGCGATAAAATGTTAGATTAATAAATTTCCTTGGAATATAATATGTAAATCTATATCTCTAAGTACGTGACTTAGAAATGAGATTATGAGAATAGTATTGATATTCCTAAAGGTCCCTAGTCAAGTATTATTGTAAGGGACGATAATAATACATTGAGACTAGTGTGTTTGTTGACTGATGATCACATCTCATTGATAATAGGTATGATGATACTAAAGTCAAAAACACATGCACATGTATTAGATACATGGTGCTGGAATGAACCGTTGTTAGATACTACATGTTTATAGTGTCATAAGTTAATCCTACAATGATAATGATGTATTGGTCTTTAGACTCGAAGTCATTATATTTCTATACGAGAATTTATACACTTTGATTCTATTAAAAGTTATCATTGACCGGGTAATAATAAAAGTAGATATTGGGTATATTATGAATCGTATAAGAAATATGAATGATCTAGATGAGATTTAGCCCCATATATTAAGGAGTGATATTATTGGCTTCTTGATTGAGTGAGATTATAAAATGCATGGCCGTGCTCAAATACTGATTTGTTTGATAGTTTACTCATTGATCAAGGAAACCCGAATTAAACGTTACAGAGGATAATACAATGCATTCCTCGAGTTTGATCTATAATATAAGGTTAAAGGGATTATATTACATTGTACATTATTCACGAAAGGTTTAATTGGATCACCAATTATTATTATTACCTGGGTAACAATGATGTATTACTAGATGCCGCTCATTGTTTATAATTTTATTATTGGATATTAAAATTATTGAGAACGTAATAATAGCATAAAGGGTCACACACTAAGAACATTTAAAAGGAGTTTTAATTTAAAATTCAAATTTAAATTATATGATTATAAATTCAATATTGGTTATTTAATTAATTGAGTTGAACTTAATTAATTAAATCATAATTTGAATTTTAATCTAATAACCCAATCAGTTTTTGTTTTACATGAATCCCAAAATGAATTAGGGTTAATCCCATATATCTCTCTCCCCTATATACATGATGATGTATAATTTTAGGGTTAAGAAGTTGAAAATTATTTTCTAGAAAAAACTCTAGCTGCTCTATACCAGGAGAGGTTAGAAAAGAGAGGTAGAGTATGGCAAATATTTCGGCTAGTACCGGCTCCGGTGATCGTTGGACGATCAGGCGTTCGTGTGGACATCTTTGGAGTGCGGATCTTTGTGTGAAAGGGCCACTGTGATTCATTCATCATGGACCTCCATTATAGTCACTTGTAAAGCTTCGTTAAGGTACATATTCTGTTTTCAATAATCATTCACTAATTATACATAGATCATGCGGTAGGGATTCGATATTTTTTTCTTTATAGAGCTTTTTCCGTCGTGTTTTATGCTCGAACCCCTAACAATGGTTTCAGAGCTATGTGTATAATGGGATGATTTGGTTACATGTTTGACAGTTTTTCTATATATTACAGCCTGAATCAGATCTGCCATACACGTATATTGATACCGTTTATGTATGAGATTTATTATGCATGCTGTTATGTTGATTCATGAAATGATTATTCATGATCAAACTATTATGTAATGTGTTATGCATATTCACGTAATGTATATATATATATGATGATACTAGCATGTTATGATTTTCCATGACTGATTAATATGTGATTTTTATGTTATGCTTTATGTTTGGTTTATATATAGTGATTTAAACTGTTGGACAGATGGTGTGCGGACATTATCTGTTAAATGGGGAATGATCAATATGTATATGATACATGCTTCTGAAACTACATATAATGTAGTAGTGGCGAAGACCGAAAGATATGACCTGCAGCTCGACCCGAGCCCGGGGCTGCCGCCCACGGACCCCGCCCAGGGACTGCCGCCCCCGAACCCCCGCCAGGGGGCTGCCGCCCCCGGACCCTTGCCCAGGGATGCCACCCCGGACCCCGCTCGGGGGCTGCCATCCCCGGACCCCCGTTATATTTTTTAAGTTCCTTATTTGTTTACTTGAGCATGGTGCTGGTTATGGCTTTAAGACCTTTAGATTAAAGTTTATATTTTTGGTTTTATAAATAAGACTTGCATGTCATTTTCATTATTCTTATAACTGTTTAACCTCGAATGTAACTCAATTTTTCTTATGTAAGTACATTAGTATAGGTTGTTTCAATGTAATGTACTTTTAGAAGGGGTGATCCAAGAGAAAGAGCAACCATGGAGACAAGAATAATGAAGACTTGTAACTGTATTTATATTTTTCACCATAGATTGAACTTGATCCTTTCATTAGCTTGAAAGGATCATATAGGATAAAGGCCATAACCAAGCACATTTACATACAACATTTTACATATTGATGTATCAATGTACATGTAGAATAGTTAATGATGCATGCTTTAATTAGATTAATCATGCATAAATGTATATATTAGATACGTCATCCATGTCATGCCTGTTAAACAAGATAAAATCTGTAAAGATTTAAGATTTTAAAATTCAACAAATGATCATGAGATTATTGTGTTTCAGAAATACAGAATAAAATATGAATTTTCTTTATTTCTGATATGGGGCGATTTTGTCAAAAGCGGGTTCATTGAACTTATAAGGTTGTGGGTTTAAGCGAGACCGTTGTGACTCCCTCACTACCTGGAAATCAAACCATTGACGAATATTGATTTGAAGTATTTGTTAGTCCCTAACAATGCAACAAAAATTACAGAAGGGGGGTTGAATGGAATTCTTGAACCTTTTTCACATATTATAAAATGTTCTATCTTAATAATATATAAGTGTTTGATTTGCAAAGTGCGGAATAAGAAGTTAGTAAAATCAAAACACAAGTAATTAATAACACAAGTTTTTAAAAACTTTCTGGTGGATTTGAATGTATCCACCAGAGACATATATTATATCAAGAGAACTCTATGTAGCAAGATTTGCTCACAACTGCTTACAAATATCAACAACTAAGTTTTCAGAGAAATTCTAAGAATACAGCTTTCAAATGTTTCTCTGAGAATTTTCTTGCTTAGTGTTCTTGTTATTCTATTTGCTACTTCTTGGTTTATATATAACCAAGATTACAAAGTAATAAGAAAAGATAATAAAACAAAACCTATCAAGTCTAATACTATGCTGCTTCATTACTCTGTTCCAGCATCTTTGAATATCTTCAAAATAGCATGCAAATGGTAATGCTTCTTTGTTCTCTAAAACCCAGTTGAATAGGCTTCCACATTCCTTTTGCATAAACTCGATGCATGTGACTGTGTTGTCACTGTCAACTGATGTTTGAATTGCTTATCTGTCGGGTACATGATCATCCGTCGGGTTACCTTGTTGATAATCCGTTGAGTGGCATTGTTGATTATACGTCGGGTAGCTATCTGGCACTTGACTTCATTTCATTTATGCAGAATTACAAGACATCATCTATGTACAATTAATTAACCTATTCTGCATATCTAATTAAAGTCAACATGACTTGAGTGATACTACAGAGACTAAACAAGGTGTAGGCAGAAATGTGCTACAGACTCATTATTACACAAGCTACTCACTCGATGGATAATTGATCATCATCCGTCGGGACTATATTGAGTCATCCGTCGGGACTATATTCTTTATCCGCCGGGTGCTACATTTTTCACTAAGTAAAATCTACTAAGGTGTTTTGTTAATGAAATCATCAAGTTCACAACATATCCACAACAATCTCCCCCAATTTATGTCTACTGAAATTGTAGCCATAAATTAAGAGAAACTTGATGATAACAAAACACTAAAAAAAAATACAACTTTAAAGGTAAGTAGATAAAACTGTAAAGTGCTTCAGATAACAAAGTGTACAAAGATTAGCTCAAAGTCATTTTCAAGGTGCTCCTCTAGCTTGAGCAGATTAATCTAATTCTTTGAAGGTTTGGATCTCTTTCTAAGCTTTCTGTTATTTTCTTCTATCTGATTTTGGAGTTGTCTGTGGAATTCCAGTTCATCATATTCTGAGTGATTTAGCTTTTCTTGCATCTCCAAAAGAGTCTCATTGCTAGAGATGCTCAATTGGTCTTCTAATCTGAAAAATCTTCTAACTCCTTTGTCATCCATGAACTCATTAGCCAGTAGGGCCTTAGATGCACTCTACTTCCTGTGTAAGGAATAGTTAGAGTCTTTGGGAGTGCATCTTTAGCTCTAATACTCCTCAGTTCTTCAATCTTCTTTAGAACCAGTCTTCTTGCAGTTACATTGAAACCAAAGTTCTTCTTGAAAGATGAATAAACTTTTATCAGCACAGATTGGCTTTCTTGAAGGATCCTGTGAAATGGCCATTGAATCTCCTTTCCTCCCTTGTACTTGAAAACTAACCTTTCAGGTAGATTCCTGTAGGCATCAATCCCTCTAACTTCTTCCAGTTCATCTAGATAGAGGTTTAGGTCAGAGAATTCCTTGATGTCACATAAGTACAAGTAATCTCCCTTGTTGACTTTAGATTGAGCTTTGACTAGAGATTTGCATTTGAGAGGTGACAGCTTCACTTTCTTGACTGCTCTTGACTTTGTTCTCTTTGGCTTGTTAAGGATTTGGAAATTGAAGTCAGGAATTGGTAGACTCTCCCAGTCTATTGGTTCATCCTTAGGCACAATAGGTTCACCATGAATGTTCCTGTAAGGATCCACCACCTTAATGTCTTCAAATGCCACTGAGGATTTTGATGCTTGAGTTGTAGGTGGAGTGGATTCCTTGGGAAACTGATCCTCCAATTCCTTACCAACAAAGTGCAATTTCCTTTTGGTTCTTTTGGCCAGTTCCTTGTATCTTTGAGATTTCTTCTATTGTGGTTCAACTTGCTTCTTTGGATCTTGAGATTCAGTGATTTCAGATGGCTGAGCAGGAATTTGTTGTGTTGGTTTCACAGCTTGTAGCTTGGCCAAAATAGCAGCTTGCTCTTTCTTTTGTTTAGCCTTTTTAGCATCTAGAGCAGCTTGCTTCTTTTCTTGCTCCAATCTTGCCTTTTCTTCTCTCTTTGCTTCAGCAAATTGAGAATGTCCAGCCACCACACAAATCTCTTTACCATTCCTGAAAACTTTAGCAATTCTCCTTTTTAAAGCTGAATCAGCTGGATCCTTGTAGAAGGCAATGGATCTTGACAACAGTTTCTTCTCATTAGGCTTTGGTGTCTCATACACTGTATCCAAAGGGTTCTTTAGAGATGATTTTGGATAGTTCACCCTTGGCCTCAAAAGTACTTCAGCCTTTGGAGATTTAATGCAGGATGGTTGTCCTTTTTCCAGATAGTTCATGTTCATTTTATTCACAGAGATTTTCCTGACTTGAGAGTGATGAATGGCTGACTTTTCTGGCTTCTTTGCTAGCCCAAACTTCTTCTAAATATCCTCATCAATCTTCTCCCAGTTGATTGGCTTTAACTACTCCTTTTCAGCTGCTCTTAAATTGGCTGCTGCTTCATTTATCAGATTAATGCTATCTTTGGCTGGTGGCTTTGTGAAAGTAATTGAAGGCACAATTACTTTGCTAACTTCAATGTTGAGCACTTATTGCTCCCCCTCACTCCCAGAATTCTCTTTCTCCCCCTTTTTGTTATCACCAAGTTGAGTAGAGATGGTTTGTGCATCCACCAAATTCTGAAGCAAGTCTGTCTATTGAGCTTGGGGTAGATGAATTGATGTAAGAGATGCTTCCATTACTGTCATTCTTGTATCTAAGGCATCTATCTTTGTGGCAAGATCAGAATTTTTCCTGAGTTGTCTTTTAATGTCAAGCATTGTAGCTTCTGCAAGTTTAGAGTCCATCTTGTCAGAAATGGCCTTTTTCATCTCATCAATATCACCTTTGATAGTGTGGACATCTCGAGCATGTTGAAAACCTTGAATTTGTTGTAGTTGCAGAGAAGCAAGATGTGCTTGAAGGAGCTTTTTGGTGTTGGCATTTGTGGTGGTTTAAAGAGTAGAATTTGTCTGAATGATGAGTTGGATCAGGGTTGTCTTGAAATAGTGTTCATCACAGTGCTTGGAAAATGCCCAAGGTGGCATGCCTGATCTTGAACTAGAGCCTACTTCACCCCCTATGTCCAATGGCTCTTCTTCAGTATCTCCACCTTCACCTCCAAAGAATTCTACTGAACCACCAGTCTCATAATCAACATCACGAACTGTAGAAGGCAAAGCTGTGATGGCATCCTTAGCTCTTAGCATAGACTGTGTGGTGTGCACCAAGTTGAGCATCCTTTCTGCATTGTCATTGCCCTATTCAGCTAGAAGTTAATATGCTGGAACAGGGTGAGTAAATGTCTCAGCATCAAGGGAGGTAGAATCTATAACAGCTTGAGGTTGCTGAGATAGTCCCTCCATGTCTGCATCCTGGACATTCATTAACTCACTTGCAATGACATCCACTCTTATAGCTCATGTACCTGCATTTCTCTCATGATCTCTCTTTTGTTGCATCAAGGTCTCACCTTGGCTCCCCACCCTCATACCCTCACCTTCACCATCTAAGGTGGGACTCCACACACTCTCTTTTTCCAATCCTGAAGAACTGGATTGCATATTTTCACTCTTTTCCTCTCCTTTTTCCTGGGAGCAACCCAGACTCTCACTCATAACACTCTTTTCCCTCAATCCTAGGAGTGATTGTACTACTACTAAGCCTTCTGCACTTGAAATAATTGATGAAATTTGAAGCTGTACAGAGACACTCGACGGATAAGGGATATCCGCCGGGTTAGCAGTTTGACTATCCGACGGATAACTGCTGTTAAGCTTATCCGTCGGGATACAATCACTACTCAACGGATGAACAATATCCATCGAGAGAGTAGGAATAAATGAGTTAGGAGTGGAAAATATTGTGGACTCTGTGTAGATTGATGAAAATTTTGGCACAGATGTCTCAACAGTTCCTGAAAGAATTGGCAAGTGAGCAAACAAATCATCCAAAAGATGATGCTCACTTGCACTAGATTTTGGCTTCCCCAACAGAGTTAAAGAAGGGGAATCAGGAATTGATGTATTGATCATATCCACATCCAAAGAGTTTGTGGGAGAATTTGGTGTTTGGGGTGCTTCTATAACTAAAGATTTTGGCTGTGACTCCACATTTATTGGAGCCACATCAAGCTGACTTTGAGAAGGTGCAGTGACTATGTCTTTAGCACCAGTTTGCATAGTGTGTGAACCTTGTGCATCCCCAAGGGTTTTTGGTTTCTTCTTTCTTGTATAGGTTTGGGGTGAGCTTGTGTCCCTTACCCTTTTGGCCTGTGCTCTTAGCTCAGAGGTTTGTTCAATAGTCACATCCTTTTGGGAGGATGCAACTAGCAATGAGCTAATTTCCTTATTAAGCACTACAGTCTGTTGGGAAACTGCAGTGTGGCTAGGCTGGGAAACACTCACCTCTCCAACATTATCCTTAGGGTTTCTTTGATGTTCACCCTATCCCTCACCTACCTTACCCACCTTCACACTCCCCTCTTTAGATTTGTTGGATTTTGCAACTGGCATCTTTTGAGAGATACCAGAGGGGGCTTTCTTTGACTTGGATTTAGAAATTTTGGATTTGGTAGCTTGGGTAGGCAACTGTTGGGTCATTGACACAGTTGCCATAGCTACACTCGATTGCAAAGAAATTTGTGAGGTTGGAATAGTAGAGACAGATGAACTTACCTCACTTACCTGAGGTCTTTCCATCACAGGGAAATAGAAGAGTGGCACCTCTCTATGATGGTTTGCCCTGTTCAAATCTACAATAATTCTTCTCTCTTGAACCCAACAATCTAGTTTGTTGGTTGGGTTCTCAAGCACAATTCCCTCAGAGAGGTAATTAGCTAACATCATGAAAAATCTAGCATAGTAAACATTTTTACCCCTCTTATTTAACTCACCTAACTTAAACCCCAACTCAAACAAAATAAGATCACTAAAGTTAAAGTACTTATCAGTGACTAGCATGTAAAGCATGTTAAGCATGGAGATATTGACAGAATCAAAATTACTGATTTTACCAGAAAATACCTTAGTAACTACATCACATAAATAACTCCATTCCTTCCTAAGACCCAACCTCCTAATTTCACTAAACTTAGAAGTAGAGAGTGCATAGTTTATGGATTTAAGCATGTTAATAATGTCAGTGTCTGTGTGTAGTGTAGTTACAGTATTATCAGGAATTTTGAAACATGCTTTAACATCACCGTTAATACAGAATTCCTTACCTTTAATAGTGAGTGTGATGGTTTTATCAGTTGAGTTGTACACAGCAGTTGACCACATTTTTTCAACAACCTCATAAAAGATGGTGGGTGATTCCAGCATGGCATAGTTGAGTTTGCAGTTCTTCATAAAATCCATCATTTTGTGGTAGTCACCAGATTGTTGAATCCCCTTGTTTACTAGAGCCGTGAAGTTGTTTTTCTCATAGATGAATCCAGTTTATGACATGATCTTGACTACTGGTGCCATTGTTAGAGAGTGGAAACTGCAGAGATAGAGATGATAATTGCTTTTGAGAAAGAGAGAATTTAGAGAAGATGATTTGAGAATGATAAAAGAAAAGTAATGGAAATGAATTAAGCTTTTATACTATCTCAAAAATAACTGTAAAAATAATAAAGTAAAATAAAGCAACCAATAAGAATTGCCCAAAATAGCCGTTTAAAAAATAAACTGTAAAAATTCCTTCAATTATCCGTCGTGTTATACTTATAAACTGTAAGTATACTCGATGGATAAAGTTCAAGGAATTAACGGCTAAGATTCAGATAATTCGACGGATGAGGATAAATCAGTTATCCGTCGAGTCATAAAATATTCCAGAAAAGTAATTGATTTTATTGACAAAATGTATACCGACGGATGATCAAACTCGATGGATAATGATCATCCGTCGAGATGTAAATTTTGACTTAGCCAAAATTTCATCCAAGACTGAAAAATCAATTAAGTTTCCGGCTGCATTATAACTTGCAAATTATCTATAAGGATTCAAGAGAAGTTTAGCTTACCTAACTCACTTACCAACCTTGAAAAGGTGGATTCATCCAGTGGCTTGGTAAATATATCTGCAAGCTGCTTTTCACTTGGAACAAAATGTAGTTCCACAGTACCATTCATTATATGTTCCCTTATGAAGTGGTACTTGATGTCTATGTGCTTTGTTCTTGAATGTTGCACTGGATTTTCAGTGATGGCAATTGCACTTGTGTTATCACAGTAAATTGGAATTCTTTTCACTTACAGACCATAGTCTAGAAATTGGTTTTTTATCCACAAAATCTGTGCACAGCAACTGCCAGCAGCAATATATTCAGCTTCAGCTGTTGAGGTAGAAACTGAATTTTGCTTTTTACTGAACCAGGACACAAGGTTATTTCCCAAAAATTGACAGGTTCCTGTTGTACTTTTTCTATCAATTCTACAACCTGCATAATCTGCATCTGAATAACCAATTAGATCAAAACAAGAATCTCTAGGGTACCAAATGCCAAGTTTTGGTGTTCCCTTGAGATATCTGAAAATTCTCTTAATAGCTACTAAGTGAGATTCTCTAGGATCAGCCTGAAATCTAGCACACAAACATGTAGCAAACTATATATCTGGCCTACTAGCTGTTAAGTATAAAAGTGAGCCAACCATGCCCCTATAACTTGAGATATCCATAGACTTTTCAGTAGTGTTTAATTCAAGCTTAGTTGCAGTGACCATGGGAGTTTTTGCAGATGTGCAATCCATTAGATCAAACTTCTTTAAAAGATCATAAATGTATTTGGTTTGACTAATGAATATTCCATCACTAACTTGCTTAACTTGTAGACCAAGAAAGTAAGTTAGTTTTCCCATCATACTCATTTTATACTTACTTTGCATCAATTTGGCAAACTTTTTGCAAACTTTTTCATTTGTAGAGCCAAAAATAATGTCATCTACATAAATTTGAACAAGTATACTAGAGCCATTAACATTTCTAAAGAAAAGAGTTTTGTCCACAGTACCTCTAGTGAAGTGATTCTCTAAAAGAAACTTTGACAAAGTATCATACCAGGCTCTAGTGCTTGCTTCAGTCCATAAAGTGCTTTCAAAAGATAGTAAACATATTCTGGAAAATTTGGATCTTCAAAACCAGGAGGCTGACTCACATAGACTTCCTCCTCCAAATCTCCATTCAGAAAGGCACTTTTGACATCCATTTGATAGACTTTAAAATTGGCATGGGCTGTATAGGCTAAGAAGATTCTGATGGCTTCAATTCTTGCAACAGGAGCAAATGTTTCATCAAAATCTATTCCTTCTTGTTGACAATAACCCTTAGCAACCAATCTAGTTTTGTTCCTGACTACTATGCCATTTTCATCCATCTTGTTTCTAAATACCCATTTGGTGTCAATTGGATTCTTTCCTTTAGGCTTGGGCACCAGCTTTCATACCTTATTCCTCTCAAATTGGTTTAGCTCCTCCTGCATGGCTAAAATCCAATCAGGATTCAACAAAGCTTCTTCTACCCTCTTTGGTTCTTCCTTAGAAAAAAAGCTGTTATAGAGACATTCTTCTTGAGTTGCTGTTCTTGTTTAAACTCTAGAAGATACATCACGAATGATGAGCTCAAAGGGGTGATCCTTTGTCCATTTCCTTTGTTAAGGTCGATTAGCTCTAGATGAAGAGGCCTCATTGTTGTCTTGATGTGTGATTGAGTTTTGATTATTAGAAACTCCCCCTAAGTTAATGGATCTTTGATTGGAGAAGGGAGAGCTTTCTGTAAGTGATCTATTCTGACTTCCAGCTTCTTTTGATGACCCGACGGATGGTGAATTTTGAGTACCGACGGATGAAGCTGGTTGTCTCCCGACGGATAAAGCAGATTGTGTCACACCCCCAACTTAACCAGCAAAATTAAATATAATTATTACATTATTTAAAAATAAATAAACATAACCAAATCCAAGTTCTTACAGTTTAGGGTTTGGAACAGCCCAACACTACCATCTATTACAGTGGATTTTAAATATCGAGTCCTCACAGAAAACTACTATCTCTTATTCTACCTGAGCTCGAACATAAGCATCAGCATCACAGGTCTTACGGGCGGTCTGCTTGAATCTAACCATAACTGCTAGCTGTAATATCAAGGTAAAGCAAGGAGTGAGCCAAATGCTCAACAAGTGCTAAACAGTATGATACAAAATATACATCGAGATATACATTAAAGAATGACAATGGAAAGACATAACCAATGATAACGAAAGATAAAACTTTGGGTGATGGAATCATTTTGCTTGTATCAAAACAATTTCAAAACCATATCTTAATGAAAATCATTTTATGACGCTACGGATTACAGACGGTGATCAGCCATGAAGTAATACCGAACCTCGCTGGGTTCTAAAACATTAATGAGAATCCCTAGGCAACTTTTAAGCCTAATATAAGTGTGGAAAGGACTCGCGTCTCAGTCCAGATCCACTATTCAAAGAAAACATTTACCCCCCTTTGGGACTAAAAATCCACATTTTAATCATTTTAAAAACTGATGCCGATTTATGACAAAATCTCTTTTAACAGTAAACATTTTATCAAGGGATTATAGATCAACTCGAAACACGGGAAATATGGTACTAAATCTCAGGGCCATGATTCACAAAACTTTACACTATTAGGGTAACTAAAAGGTTTTCATATGTCTAAACTTGGACAAGGAAATTTAGTGAGACTAATGGATAATATGAAGGGGTAATGCCAAACTGGGCTTAAAGCAATGGTTTCTCGTTAAGGTACAGGTGTTGGATCATCAAGAAGATAAGCTTCATGAATACTAAGGGTGTTAAGGTATAAAGAAATGATCTTTAGCTCAGGATATATCAGAATTGTCAAGCTTTAGGATAAGAAAGAGGGGTATCAATCAATGAGGAATCACTTTGATAAATATATGGCTTTCAGGATTCAAGGTAAGTTTCTATAGGGGTTCAAGTATCAGGATGAGATATCAATACTTAGGAATCATCAGCATGTTAATCAAGAGAATCAACCAAGAGTTATAACTACCCTTTCTTTTATCATGGCATTCAAATTACTTTAATATACTATCATGATATGACTTTTAAACTACTTGCAATACGTACTCGAGGGTTCATGGCATTTTTATATGATTCAAAGATAAACAAAAGATACGCTTGATTTAAATATATCAAAATGACTCAGGATAGTTGCATCGATACATATGAACTATTTACAGTGAATACGAAAGACAGGTTGAATCACTTATCTTGAGAAAGGCTGGTCTGGTCTGACTGGTAGGAGCAACTGGAAGCTTCACTCGACCTTTATGGCAAGTTTACCCTCGTCTCGAGATCCTACATAAATAATAATAATAATCCTCATTATAATATATTCTCACCAACTTAACCTATTTACAACCCGAATTTAACCACGGATGGCACTTAGGCCTATATGCACTTAATTTATATTCACCTTTAAATTATAATTGCACACACATAGCCACGTAATCACATATCATATATTAATACCAAATAACACCATATACACCATAATGCAACACTAGGCTTGGATGATCTCGACTCACAACTAAAGTCACTTGGTCGCTAAACTAGACAAAGTCTTCAAATTTTGGCTTCCTAACTCGATGTGCCCTTACTAAACTATCCAAGACCTATTGACCCTCACTTGGGCCTTTTGCTCTACTGACCTTATACTATCTTACAACTATGGTGGTTAACCTAAATCTCACTCCTAAGTGTTCTAAAACTATGTGATAAGTGAAAGTGCTCACTGGTGCAAATTTCAGAATGACATCTATGGTTTCTTGAGTGCATTAAACACCCTTAAACTATAGGTTTTCCTTCAAAACTTCTTACACAAGACTCTCCTGACCTTAGGGCATCTCCCAAACTTGATGTGGCTCAAGGGCCTAGCTTGGGCCTTCTTGGGCCTTTTTAGTCCAAGGTTCCCCTGTTTTTCTGGGCAGAAAATGCCCTGACTAGAATTAACTTGTGACACATGGTTCTAACTCATATCCTATGAACTATGGTTGGAAAAACTTCTCTGACACTCCCTCTAACTAAGGATGAGGGCCTACCCATGACATGGTCAAATCTCCCTATTTCTAAGTTGCAACAAAACTGTCCCCTGCTGGATAGATTTTGCTATTCTACTTGTGCACCTAACCAAACGACATGCAAACCTCCAACCAACACCTAAAACCTTTTGTACACTCCCAATACTAACTTCTGGTGGCTTGGGCCTCAAAGTGCACATCAATTACATGGTCAAAACTCACTCTAAACCTCAGGGTACTAAACTGATTTTCTACATAAACTATAACTCTCCTTTCTCCAAGGTTTTGACTTGACAAAGTCAACCACCAACAACCCAATACCCAAACCAAGACTTAAACATGGTGATCTACTGAACTAACTCCCTTATACTCAAAATAATCTTGGTGGATATCATCCTTACCTAAGGTACATCATGGCAAAGTAAAGGAAATCACATTTCACAACTCACAAATCATCAAGTTTTTGAAAATATCAAGTTGTATATTCTTTATAACATATACACGAATTATTACCAAACATCAAGGAGCATTAATCAATATTAACACCTTATTCCTACTGAAATTAAAGCTTACTATCAAAATCTTTCCAAATGATCAAAATCTTATAACATTCTAAGAGAAATCCACATGCATGCATGTCTTCGAGTTTTACCAACCAAAGCAACATGTTTCCTAAATATATTTCACCATGAAATTGACATGCAAGCCTAGCATAAGCTATATCTAGATGATCACTTAGCATGCAAAGAGTTTCATCAAATTTTCACTACAAGATTCATGCCATTATCACATAAACATACAAAGATTGAACAAAGCAACAAGAATGATCTCAAGGACCATTCATTCGGCTCCCTTGAGGTCATGGCCGAATGAAATGGAAGGGAAATGGCCATTCAACATCAAGAGTTTCCTTCTCAAGACTTGGCACTTCACCATTTCTTGTAGTCCTCTCAAAAACAACCTTAAATCCATAAGAATCAAGATTGTACTTTGAGTTCCAACTAGAAGCTTAACATGCAACCTTAAAACTTAAACTTTTTACTCAAAACTCCTTGAAATATATGTGATCATGATATGGGAAGTAGTATTTACTTGTATAGAAGGTGGGAGCTTGGTTGAGGAATGAAGAAAATGGGGAGGGGGTTGGTCTCGGCTAAAACCCGAGAGTGAGGGGGAGGAGGGCCGAGAGTGAGAGAGGGAGGAGGGAGGGAGGAGAAAGTGTGGTGTGAGTGGAGTGAATGATCATGCCATTTGCTTGTTTTATGGTTTCTGATTTGGAAAAATGTGAGTGGGAATGAGAATTGACAAGACTAACCTTCCAATTATACTTGGATCATTTTGCATGCAAGGGCAAAGAAGGAATTTGGCTAGTAAAATAAGAGTTAGTGGGGTTGAAATTGTCTCTTTAGCCCTTTAAATTTTATAGAAAAGGATTTGCATGCAAGGGCAACCATGTAATTTGCTAATTACGACAACTAAAATTTATAAAGATTTATTTTTATAAAATAAAATACAAGTTCAAAAATTATAAAATTTATACCATAAAATAACTTGGATTTTTAGAAATTTTATAAAACCACTTTTGAAATTTGTGAACAAAATAACTTTTAAAAAGAAATTTATTCAAGGTTTAAAATATTCCTTATAAATTAAAAATAAAAGAAATAAATAAACTTTTGCTTTGAAAAATCATATACCACATAACACAAATTTAAGACGCAGAAATTTTCATTCACACAAGCATACAATAGTTGAATATATTGGCATTCGGTTTTAAAATTGCACCAAATTTACAAATAGTATTACACGAAAATGCCGGTTGTAACAGATTGTCTCCCGATGGATGAAGCATTATGCAACTTGACAGATGTTGAATTTTGTGCTTCATTGGTAGTATATTTTTCTGCATTATCCTTTTATACTATTTCTTGATCACTTTCATCATCACTGTCATCACTAACATCTCCACATTATCAAATTTGAGACTCTCATGGTAATCTCCATCTTACATTCCTTCAATCTTTTTATCATCAAACACAACATGTATTGATTTCACAACAATATTGGTTCTTAGATTGTAGACTCTATATGCTTTACCAATAGCATATCCAACAAAAATTCCTTCATCTGCTTTGGCATCAAACTTCCCATTCTGATCAGTTTGATTTCTCAAGATATAACATTTGCAGCCAAAGACATGAAGAAAATTTAGAGTTGGCTTCTTTTTCTTGAACAATTGATAGGGAGTCATGCATTTTGCTTGATTAACCAGAGAAATATTCTGAGTGTAGCATGCAGTATTTACAGCTTCAACCCAGAAATATGTTGGTAACTTAGACTCTTCAAGCATTGTCCTTGTAGCTTCAATAAGTGATCTATTCTTCCTTTCTACTACTCCATTTTGTTGTGGAGTTCTTGCTGCTGAAAACTCATGCAAAATCCTATTTTCTTCACAAAATGCTCTCATGACAGAATTCTTGAACTAAGTTCCATTGTCACTCCTGATTCTTCTAACTTTGAAATCAGGATGATTATTGACTTGCCTTATGTGATTGATGATGATTTCACTAGCCTCATCTTTAGACTTTAGGAAATATGTCCAAGAGAACTTTGAGAAATCATCTACAAATACTAGGCAAAATCCTTTCCTTGAGATGAACAACACATTGACTAGTCCAAACAAATCCATGTGTAGCAGTTGCAAAGGTTCTTCAATTGTTGAATCAAGCTTCTTTCTGAATGATGCTTTAATTTTCTTTCCCTTATGGCAAACATCACACAGTCCATCCTTAGAAAACTCCACTTGAGGAATGCCTCTAACCAGTTCTTTCTTTACTAGTTCATTCATGGTCTTGAAGTTTAGATGGGATAACTTCTTGTGCCATAACCAACTTTCATCCTGACTTGCTTTGCTGAGAAGACAAGTTACAGATTCTGCATTTGATGAGTTGAAGTCAGCTAGGTACACATTTCCTTTTCTCACACCAGTGAGAACCACTTTGTTGCTTCTCTTGTTTTTCACAACACAGGCTTCTGAGTTGAAGGTTACTGAATTGCCTTTATCACAAAGCTGGCTGATACTCAACAAATTGTGTTTGAGACCATCCACTAAGGCAACCTCCTCAATGATGACATTCTCTTTTAAAATTAAGCCATATCCCATAATATAACCCTTGTTGTCATCTCCAAAAGTAATACTTGGGCCAGATCTCTCCTTGAACTCTGTGAGCAGGGTAGAATCACCAGTCATGTGTCTTGAACAACCACTATCCAAGTACCATAGATTCTTTATGTTTCTATGCACACATCAAAATCAAACCAAGTTGATTTTGGTACCCAAGTTTCCTTGGGTCCTGCCTTGTTAGCTTTCTTTTTCCGTTTCTTAGGCTTTATCTCATTTGACTTAGGGATATCAGATTCATCCTTAGTTATTTGAGTTGAACCTTTGAAACCGTTCATTACACCAGAATTATCATGCATATTTTGATTAACAGGAAATGGCATGATATTAGTAAACATGTTATTCCAGTTAGGCATGCTAAATGGCATTTGTGGCATACTAAATGCAGCATAATAAGGATTAGGTGCAAATGGCATATTAGCAAACTGTGCATTCATATTCTGTGTAGACATAGCATTCATAGGCATAGAAGACATGGCATTTATGTTGGTAAAATGAGGTGGCACAGATATGGAAGTAGACATGGCAGTTTTGCAATTAACAGACAAATGATTTACACTACCACACTTGACACAGATTTTTCTAGGAGCATATTTATCAGGTGTGTAGTTGTTGTGCTTGTTAATTCCTACTTTACCATTTCTATTGTTTTTCTTTTTAACCTCTGTTTTAACCTCAATCTTTTCCAGTCTGTCACTCAATTGCTTGACAGTCATATGACCAACATTAGCCTTTTTCTCCTTCTTCACTTGACTGGATTCTCCTGGAACAAAATTCTTGGAAACTGATCCATATTTCTCATTTAACTTGGTAAGTTTGGCTTTACTCACAGGTTTGCTCACAGTTGACGGATGAAGATTTATATCACTCGACGGATAACCTTTTTGTTATCCGATGGATTTCCCTCATCATCCGTCGAGTCTACATCTGTTAGCAATCCTTTAACCAGATTGGATTCCAGCTTCTCCTTATTCTTCTTCCAGGCTGCATCACAAAAGGACTCAATACCTTGAACTTTGGTGATTTGAGCATGAACATCTCTAGATGTTTTCCATGCCTTAATCACCACATGTTCTCGTTCAAGCTGCTTCTTCAAGATCTCTTCTTTCTTCAAGGACTCAGTTAATTCATCCTTAGCAATTTTACACTCAATTCTCAATTTTTCAAATTCAATGAACTGAGACTCTTGCACATTATTCCTCTCACTTAAAAACAAATTGTTTTCTTTGATTTTAGCATTTTCCTTAGTAAGAGACTTAAGTGTAACACACAAATGATATAATTCTGTAGACATGTCATTTATTGCATCATTACACTCAGCTTTAGATAAATGTGCAAGGTTAGTGGCGATTACTTGATTACTTGAAGAACTTGTCTCTATTGCATCAGACTTGGCCATTAGGGCTAGATTGACATAGCTGACATCCTCATCCTCATCCAGACCATCTGCTGCCCAGTCATTTTCTTATGTAATGAAAGCCCTTTCCTTTTGTTTGAGCAACTCAAAATATTTCTGTTTATAATCCACAGGCTCAAACTTTTTCTTGCTGGAATCTGACTTTCTACACTCACTGGCAAAGTGCCCTGCCAAGCCACATTTGAAACATTTAAATTTTGATTTATCCACTATGTTTCTATTTGGCTTGGCTGCTCCAAAGTTCTTCTTGAAATTGAGCTTGGCCAATCTTCTGGAAAGAAATGCTAGATGTTCATCGATATCTTCCATGTCATCTTGGCTCAAAGAATTTTCATTTTCTGCTATCAGTCTCTTGCCCTTGTTTTCACAGACCTTTGAAGTTGATTCAATAGCTTCCATCTTTATCTCCTTCTCTTTCTCTAACTCAGCAACTAGTGCAATGGATCCTCCTTTCTTCTTTCTTCTTTCTTCTCTCCATCCTCTCATCTTGCTCTATTTCAAGCTCATAAGTTTTCAGGATGCCATACAGTCTCTCCAAAGTAAACTCCTTGTAATCTTGAGAGTTTCTCAATAAGACTGTCATAGGTTTCAATTCCTTTGGAAGAAATCTAAGGAACTTAAGATTGGAGTCTTTTGTCTGATAGACCCTTCCATGCAACTTCAGAGCATTTAGTAGTTTTTGAAACCTACTGAATATGTCAGTGAGAGACTCACTTTCTTCACTATGAAAATGCCCATATTGCTGAATGAGTAGCTACATCTTATTTTCCCTTACTTGCTCAGTGCCATCACAGATAATCTATATAGTATCCCAAACTTCCTTGGCATTTTTGCAATTGATGATGTTGTCAAACATGTCACCATCAACTCCATTGAACAGGATATTCATGGCCTTCTTATCTTTCCTAACTTGTTCAATATCAGGATCAGACCATTCATGCCTTGGCTTGGGGACTGATGGTTTATTTCTAGTTGCAGCTCTCATTGGTACAAGAGGGCCTCTCTCTATGCAATCTACATAGGCCTCATCTTGAGAAAGTAAATGAAGATGCATCTTTACCTTCCAGTGATGGTAATTATCTTTGTCCAGAAAAGGAATCTTGACTCCAACATCCTTCTTGTTCATCTTGTTGTTTTATTGTGATCTTTAAACTCTTTGTTTATCAAGAGCTTGCTCCGATACCAATTGTTAGTCCCTAACAATGCAACAAGAATTACAGAAGGGGGGTTGAATGGAATTCTTGAACCTTTTCCACAAATTATAAAATGTTCTATCTTAATAATATATAAGTGTTTGATTTGCAAAGTGCGGAATAAAAAGTTAGTAAAATCAAAACACAAGTAATTAAAAACACAAGTCTTTAAAAACTTTCTGGTGGATTTGAATGTATCCACCAGAGATATATATTATATCAAGAGAACTCTGTGTAGCAAGATTTGCTCACAGCTGCTTACAAATATCAACAACTAAGTTTTCAGAAAATGCTAAGAATACAGCTTTCAAATGTTTCTCTGAGAATTTTCTTGCTTAGTGTTCTTGTTGTTCTATTTGCTACTTCTTGGTTTATATATAACCAAGATTACAAAGTAATAAGACAAGATAATAAAACAAAACCTATCAAGTCTAATACTATGCTGCTTCATTACTCTGTTCTAGCATCTTTGAATATCTTCAAAATAGCATGGAAATGGCAATGCTTTTTTGTTCTCTAAAACCCAGTTGAATAGGCTTCCACATTCCTTTTGCATACACTCGACGCATGTGACTGTGTTGTCACAGTCAACTGATGTTTGAATTGCTTATCTGTCGGGTACATGATAATCCGTCGGGTTACCTTGTTAATCATCCGTCGAGTGGCATTGTTGATTATCCATCGGGTAGCTATCTGGCACTTGACTTCATTTCATTTATGCAGAATTACAAGACATCATCTATGTACAATTAATCAACCTATTCTGCATATCTAATTAAAGTCAACATGACTTGAGTGCTACTACAGAGACTACACAAGGTGTATGCAGAAATGTGCTACAGACTCATTATTACACAAGCTACTCACTCGATGGATAATTGATCATCATCCGTCGGGACTATATTGAGTCATCCGTCGTGATTATATTCTTTATCCGTCGAGTGCTACATTTTTCACTAAGTAAAATCTACTAAGGTGTTTTGTTAATGAAATCATCAAGTTCACAACATATCCACAACAGTATTTTATTCAAGGAAAAATTGGGAATCTCTTTATGATGGGATCATGATGATTTTAATATTAACAAAACCCTAAAGTTTATATTAAGTTGTTTAGATGCCTTCCAATATGTCCAACGCGATAACCCCTAGATCGATAAGGAGTGGGTTCGCCAGAGTGAAGTACTCCCATCTATCATGGGAAGACGTGTTAAAGTATAGATACTTTTTAGACCTTTGGGTTTGACTTAACTAAGTTATCACAATAGGATTGTGAACTTAGAGGCATGGAGTTTGGCAAGATTTATTGGATAAATACAAACAAATGTTGTTCCACTAAACTATCCAAGAGTTATATATTTGATATAATTGAGAAATGTTGTATACCAAACTAATCTTGTTTTGGGAGAAAAACCAAAGCTGACCTAAGATATGATTAAATATGGATATTGGCTCACTAGAAAGTATATAGAAGATATTCTTTCTGAATTAATAATTAGGGATATAAATTTAATAAAAATAGTGGGAGATATATATATTGAATATATATGAATAATCATTTATAGACTAATTTATCTTATGCATTTTAAACATTGTAGATATCAAATGGCAAACAATTCAAACAACTTCTCTGTGTGATCAGTCCTTGAGAAGGACAAGCTGACTGGAACAAACTTCCTTAACTGGCAAAGGAACTTGAGGATTGTCCTCAAATAAGAGTGCCAGATATATGTAATAGATGTTCCTCGCCCTGCACCTCTCCCTGAAGGATCATCCCGTGCTCAACATACTGCTTATCAGAAATATATCGATGTAGACACGGATGTTCAATGTCTCATGTTAGCGACCATGAGTGCTGAACTTCAGAAACAAAATGAGAATATGGATTCTTATGAGATGATTGAGCACCTTAAATGTATGTTTGAAGGATAGGCTCGTCAGGAGAGGTTTGATATTTTTAAATTATTGAACGCATGTAAGCAGGGAGAATGTGATCCGGTTGGACCACATGTTCTAAGGATGATAGGGTATATTGAGTACCTTGCCAAATTGGGTGCCCCGATTGCTATGGAGCACCATATTGATCTAATTTTGCAATATTTAAACATCAGTTATTCTCAATTGGTGATGAATTACAATATGAATGAGATAGATAAGAACCCCATCAAATCGTTGGCAATGTTGAAAACTGTTGAGACCAATATTCAGAAGGCATCCCATGCTCCCATGTTGATGATGAATAAGAAGAAGTCCAAAGGAAAGGGTAAATGGAAAAGCAAAAAAAGATGGGATCTAAATCTAATGTCAATCTGAAACCTGATCCGACTAAGGCTTTGAAGCCTAAAGGTGGTGTTCAAAAGGTTGGTATCGTATCATAGCTTACTCATCCTAGAATGCCTTAATGGAACGGAGTTTCTGAGAGGAGAAATCATACCTTGTTGGACATGGTGCGATTGATGATGAGCCTAGCAGATCTTCCAATACGTTTCTGGGGTTATGCTCTAGAAACCGCTGCATATACACTACTGAGTTCCAACTAAATCGATTCAAAAGACTCCATATGAAATATGGACTCAGAAACGTCATAACATGTTGTTTATGAAAGTATGGGGATGTGAAGCGTTTGTGAAACGCTGGTGTCTGACAAGCTAGAACCAAAATCGGATAAATGTTATTTTGTGGAATATCTTGAAGAAAAAAAGGGTATAGTTTCTATAATCCTACGGAGAACAAAGAGTTTGTTGCTCGAACCGCTGTATTTCTTGAAAGATAGTTACTTTCTAAGAATAATAGTATGAGGACTATAAATATCGATGAAGATCGAGATGTACAAAATAAAATTGAACCAGAGTTTGAAAATGGGCAGGATAAACATCAAGATTTTCATGTTCCAAAAGCACAGGTTATTAGTAGATCTAGTAGGGTTCGTCATAAGATAGAGAGATATTATGGATTTTTCTTGACTTTAGATGATGATGTGATGCTCATAGACAATGATGAGCCTCTTACCTACCAAGAAGCTATGAATAGTCCAGACTCCGAGAGATGGCTAGAGGCCATGAAATTCGAGATAAAATCCATTTATCAAAATAAAGAATGGACTTTAGTTTATCCACCCGAAGGGGTAAAACCTATAGGGTGCAAGTGGGTTTTCAAGAAGAAAACTGACATGGATGGTAAAGTACAGACCTATAAGGCACGACTACTGGCAAAAGGTTTTAAACAAATTCTTGGTATAGACTATGATGAGACATTTTCACCAGTTTCTATGGTCAACTCCATCAAGATTTTGCTAAAAATAGTTGATTACTACGACTATGAGATTTGGCAAATGGATGTCAAAACCGTTTTCTTAAATGGGAGCCTTGAAGAGGATGTATATATGATACAACCTGAGGGTTTTGTCTATCTAGATTTTCCTAAGATAGTCTGTAAGTTGCTTCGATCCATTTATGGATTAAAGCAAGCCTTAAGGAGATGGAATTATCATTTTGATGAAACAGTCAAAGATTTTGGCTTTATTCAAAACAAAGATGAACCATGTGTTTATAAGAAGGTTAGTGGGAGCCATGTGGCATTTCTAGTACTATATGTAGATGACATATTACTAATAGCGAATAACATACCTTCTCTACAGGATGTTAAAACTTGGTTAGGAAATAGTTTCTCGATGAAGGACTTAGGCGATGTTAGCTATATATTAGGGATCAAGATCTATAGAGATAGATCAAGGAGATTAATCGGCCTAAGTCGGAGTACATATATTGACAAAGTATTACATCATTTTGGGATGCAAGAGGCAAAAAGGGGATATGTCCCAGTATCTCATGGGATAGAGATCTTAAAAGATAGCCGCCCTAAATCATTAGATGATACGGGCCGTATGAGCAAGGCTCCATATGCTTCGATAATTGGATCTATAATGTATGCGATGATATGTACTCATCCTGATGTTTCGTATGCCTTGAGCATGACGAGGAGATACCAATCTAACCCAGGAAAGGGTCACTGGACAGCTGTCAAGAATATTTTTAAGTACTTAAAGAGGACTAATGATTCATTCTTGGTGTATGAAGGAGATGAAAAGCTAGTTGTAAAGGGTTACACTGATGATAGCTTCTAGACAGACAAAGATGATTTTGTATCTCAGTCATGTTTTGTATTTTTCCTAAATGGAGGTGCTGTAAGCTGGAAGAGTTCAAAGCAAGAGAGAGTAGCTGATTCTATAATGAAAGCTGAGTATATTACTGCCAGTGAGACAGCCAAGGAGGCTGTTTGGATACATAAATTCATAACGAGATTTGGTGTGGTTCCATCGATCACAGATCCGGTTGATCTTTATTGTGATAATAATGAAGCCATCGCGAAGGCTAAAGAACCAAGGTCCCATTCCCAGGAAAAGCATATACCTAGGAGATATCACCTTCTTCGAGAGATTAACGAAAGAGGAGATATACATATATGTAAAGTGTAATACTGATGATAATATTGCAGACCCACTGACTAAGGATTTATCACAGCAAAAGCACGATGCTCATACTAGTTCCATGGATATTAGATACATGGGTGATTGGCTCTAGTGCAAGTGGGAGATTGTTAGTGTGTGTGCCCCAAAGACAACACTATTATGTTTATATTATGTGACATTTGATTATTAATTATGATTCTATGAATTATTTTTTAGAAATTTATTATATCTTTATTTTCTACGATAAAATGTTAGATTAATAAATGTTCTTGGAATATATTATGTAAATCTATATCTCTAAGAACGTGACTTAGCAGTGAGATTATGAGAATAGTATTGATATTCTTAAAGGTCCCTAGTCAAGTATTATTGTTAAGGGACTATAATAATACATTGAGACTAGTGTGTTTGTTGACTGATGATCACATCTTATTGTTCATAGGTATGGTGATACTAAAGTCAAAAACACAAGCACATTTATTGGATACATGGTGTTGGAATGACCCATTGTGAGATACTACATATTTGTAGTGTCATAAGTTAATCTCAGAGTGATATTGATGTATTGGTCCTTAGACCTGAAGTCATTATGTTTTTATACGAGAATTAATACACTTTTATTCTATTAAAAGTTATCCTCGACCGGGTAATAATACAAGTAGACATTGGGTATACTGTGAATCGTATGAGAAATATGAATGATCTAGATGAGATTTAGCCTTCTATATTAAGGAGTGATATTATTGGTCTCTTGATTGAGTGAGATAATAAATGCATGGTCCTGCTCAAATACTGATTTATTTAATAGTTTACTCATTGATCAAGAAAACCAGGATTAAACGTTATAGAGGATGCCATAATACATGCCTCGAGTTTGATCTATAATATAAGGTTAAAGGGATTATATTATATTGTACATTATTCACGAAAGGTTTAATTGGATCACTAGTTATTATTATTACTTGGGTAACAATGATGTATAACTAGTGCCGCTCATTGTTTATAATTTTATTATTGGATATTAAAATTATTGCCAACGCAATAATAACCTAAAAGGGTCACGCACTAAGAATGTTTAAAAGGAGTTTTAATTTAAATTATATGATTATAAATTCAATATTGGTTATTTAATTAATTGAGTTAAACTTAATTAATTAAATCAAAATTTGAATTTTAATCTAATAACCCAATCAGTTTTGGTTTTACATGAAGCCTAAAATGAATTAGAGTTAAGCCCATATATCTATATCTCCTATATATACATGATGATGTACAATTTTAGGGTTAAAAAGTTGAAAACGATTTCAGAAAAACCCTAGCTGCTCTACACAAGGAGAGGCTAGAAAAGAGAGATAGAGTGAGGCAAATATTTCGGCTAGTACCAGCTCCGGTGATCGTTGAACGATCAGGCGTTCGTGTGGACATCTTTGGAGTGCAGACCTTTATGTGAAAGGGATGATGTTATTCATTCATCGTGGACCTCCATTATTGTCACTTGTAAAGCTTTGTTAAGGTACATATTCCGTTCTCGATAATCATTCACTAATTATGCTTAGATCCTGCGGCAGGGATTCAATTTTTTTTGCTTTATGAAGCTTTTTCTATTGCGTTTTGTGCTCAAATCCCTAATAGTGAAGTCATTAATAATCTAAGTTTTTAATAGTCAATAATAAAGTAGTAATATATATATACTATTATATTAATTACGAAATAATAAAAATGTGGTCGTTAGTCGGTCTGGTCACCGTAATTATAGTATATTTAAAATAAAACACTCTTATAAATAGATTAATATTTATAACAGAATAATATATATAAAAATAGAATTATAATATGTCTAATGAACTTGGTTCAAAAAAAATAATATATAATATTCATCTGGGTCGGACTAAACAAAATTATACAATTGATCCAATCTGAAATAAAAAATAAAAATAAATTACATACATTTAGTTGGATTTCCAGTCTCGGATTAAAGCAAAATAAAAAAGATTAATAAAAATTTAAAAGGAAACTTATTTGATCAATATAATGTCATTATGTTAAAACAAAATAATTAACGAGTTAAAACAAAGTAAACATTTGAAAGAAAATTCATTTAGCTCATTTAATGTCATCACACTAAAACAAAATTAAATATATTATTCATTCAGTGTAACACAAAATAATATTTACTCCGTCCTAAAATAAAATTAAACAAAATTAGCTGGATTTGGTTGATAAAACGGGCATAAGGCTAAAACCAAGATTTACTTTCTCATGCTGAAACAAATTTGTAAATACTACCAATCAGACTATTTTTTTACCGAATCGGAATAAAACAAAAATAAAATTTGAAACTTAATAAGTGGGTTGATATAGTGTCATCACGCAAAAACAAAGTATGTTAACTATTCGATTTAAAACAGAATAATATACACACAGAGTTAAAATAAAAAATAAAAATAAACTAATTATAATTAGCTGGGTGATATAACGGTCCTCAGACTAAAACCAAATAATGTATAGTATTGTTCAATGCTAAAATTAAACAAATTAAAACTACAATAAATATGAATATAATTAGTTGGATGTGTTCGGTATAAGATAATTCGTATATTAGTGATTTGAGCTAAAATTTACCTTTCAATTAAAACATAATTATATTTTATAAACACACCAATAAATATCAATAAAACTATATTTTTCAATTAAGGTTATTTTTTTAAATTGAAATATCACTAAATTATACACATATATATCTAAAATTATTATCAAATCATATTATTAAAATTTTCTAATAAATAAATTTCAGAGCTTAAATTTTTCACTTAAAATTAAATTTAAAAATTATATAATATTAAAACAATCTATGCATCGCACGAGTTTTATGCTAGTCTATATATAATTATTAATAATTAATGAGGTACACATAATTAATATATAGTTATAAATTTGAAATCTATTAATATATATTTATGAGGGTAATTGAGTAATTTTAATTAAATAAATTGTCTCAATCAACTGCCTATTTGCTATATTATATATATATATATATGAGGTAGATATAAATAATTTATGTTATTAAATGTGACATTTATTAAGATATTTATGAGGGGTACTTCAGTAATTTCAAATGAATAAATTGTCTCAGTGAACCTTGCTCTATTGTATATATATAGGAAGATGGTCAAATAGAAATAACTTTTAAAATGAAAATTTAAAATAAATCTAAGATGTGACGCCCTCCAAACCTGGGTCAGAAGTTTGGGGTTCACAACACACACACACAATAACTAAACCTGTTTATGAAATAATATATGCAATGATCCTACTTAACATAACCCCGGATCGCAATGAACACAACCTACAACCTTATTTTACAATACGTCATACCAAATCCCAACTAGTTTAACTTATATCTGGATAATAAACATTATTATAAACTTCCAATTCAAAATTATAACAAAAGTCTTCAGCTAGCTTTGTCTGTCTCGACTGGAATCCTAGCTCGCACACTGGTTTGGGGATCTTCACTACCAAGAACTTCCTTCTTAACCAGAAAAGAACGTAAATTCGCCAGGGTGAGCTTACTAGCTCAGCAAGTCACAGTGACAATACTGAAATTGAACAATGAACAAATGAAAAGATTTAAGGAATCAAGTTTCTTGTTAAACAATGATTAGAATTTTACATTCATTTTTTTTAAAAAAACCAAGGTTAGACTGCTGATCAGTCACACACTAACCCCGAGCAAGGCACACAGCTCTGCTCTATATTGTTAGTCGCTAAACACGCGCTAAAATTCACGCAAGTATACGCGTTCACAAGTAATATTGAATTATTTCTAGTTCATTCCCACAGGGACAGGCTTAGATTAACTTTGTGATTTATGCACTTATGCAACAATGATATGGCTATTATTCAATGCTAAGACGAATAACAATTTGAGTTTTGATTATACTGCGATTAACTATTGAGAATTATACTAGAGAATATTAATTAAAGAGAGTAAAGAGAGTTGAATAATATATAACACAAATATGGGATTCTAACTTCATTAAGTACTTCATTCAATAGACTTTTCATTCTTAACCTTGGCATGTAATGGTGATGACACTAATCAGATAACACGAAACTGATAAACGCCAACTTTCGTTGCACGAATACCAAACTACCAGACATCCATAAAAGAGATAGAAGCTAAATAGACACCAATTATATTGAGACCCTATATGTCTATAGAATTTGACAATATAACGGTTTAATGCACAAGTTATCTATCATAATTACATAGGGCAAGTAAGATGGTTAAAATTACCTATGAATCATGCATAACAATAACACATGAACCTATGCTAGCATGGCAAGTTCTAAATCCTTAAATTCGTTGTCTCTTCATTAAGAATTAACACGCTATCTTATAAGTTCGCGACGCTCATAAGACGAATAAGCACAACCAATACTAGGTTATCATACAATCATCACATACTAAGGTATCAAAATAAATTAACTAAAGAAATCCATAAAAATATCCGCTAGAACCCCACGATAACGATTAGCCCATAATCGGACTCATCATCAACGTGGGTTCCAATGAAAGCATGGTATAATAAATGTAGTCTTTATAAATAAATAATAAACAAAGTACGAGACGAGAGTATAGGTTCACGAATAAGAAAACTAGCATCCAAAGTTACAACTTAAAATAAAGAATCACAAGAATAAACTAGATCTTCTTCGTCTTCGTTGAATCGTGCTAAAACGGTCTTCTTACGCCTTCTCCTTGTGCTCTAGTACGTCTCTCTCTGAAAAATGTCTTTTATTTAGGTATATATAGCAGTCCATGCAAAGTAGAAGTCCTCCAATTAGAAGCCAAGTAGAATCAGGATTTTAACATCCCGAACCAGCGGTCGCGCGATTCATCAGCGTGGACGCGCTACATCTCTGTAGTTTGGGCGCGGCCGCGTGTTATGACAGTGCGGGCGCGCCGTGCTCCTGGAGAAAATTCTGCTTTTTCTTCAATTCTTGCTGCAATGAGTTGGTTTCCTGAGCTTTATTCCATGGACACCATCCTAACACCATATTAGCACCAAAACAATGCTAATTCACCCGAATCCCGGATTAATGCCTGAAATGCAAAAAACTAGAAAACACATTAAAAAACCAACTTGAGTACAAATACACCAATTCAAAGCTTACCGGAGCATTATAAAGTGTCATAAATGCCACTCAACATATATACTGGATCCAAGGCACACATTGACCTAATACAACCATGAATATGATCCATATTTAGAAAACAGTCCAATTCTATAATAACAACATAATGAACAATATAAATCAATAAAAAGAATCATAAACAACATTCGTCTTAAAGTAGAGGGTGATTCGTAAACACCATAAAGGTATAACAAGGTATGTATGAAGATTGGCTTCCAGCCTATATGTGAATCAGATAATAGAAGAACAAGGGTTGAATGGTTAAAAGGATTAGCTTTCCGATGTTTAGAGTATGAATGTTTGTATGTTAAATAAATCTATTTCGGTAATCAGTGTATGGTATGTATGTATTTGTGGAGTAGTATCGTATATATGTGGTTCGTATATGAGAATTTAACAATCAATGGTTTACAAAGAATAAGGCTTACAGCTTAAATATCAATTGAGGTGATCATGGTTCTAGGTTAAGTGATTCAAAACACTTGCAAGATAAAACAGAACTATTCTGAATACATATCACAAGGAAGTTCAGAGATACTTGCCTTATCTCGATTGATCTTCTCTTTCACTTGCACACGTATACCGATTCTTATTCACCGACTACTTGTTTTCCTTTTCTACACCCCGTTTCCTCTGCCAGACATTAAAAGTATCTATCAATACTTATTCTTATCTTATTCTATTCGTCACAAGCTTCTATCTACCCTTCGTTTTACCCAAATCCGATGTACCGATCGAAAGTTACGACGAAAACCTTCAAACAATATATACACATGCATATTACACATCAATCAAATCACATATAGCACATAGCATGTAAGGTATTCAATAAAAATAATTTTTCAAAGAAGGTTCGGGGTTAAAATGATTTTTCGGGTATTTAATACGAATTTTTGAACATTTTTCAAGATTAAAACGGATAACAGAATCATATTATAAATAAATAACAGGGTTCAGATACCCGAATTCGACTTTAAAATCATTTGATAATAATTATTGAGTCTTGAAAATAATTTAGAATAATATTGTAAAGCTCGAAACTATTTTTCGGAATTTATAAATCAAAATAAATAATTAAATCTAATTAAACAATCAATTAAAGTTATTTAATAACTAATTAAATCAATTAATCAATTCATATTTAAATTAATTGACCAATTAAATAATTAAATATTAACTAAAATTAATTAATTAAATAATTCAGATTTATTTTTGAATTAAAAATAATATTTGGAATAAAAATAATGGTTTTTGGAATTTTTAAATATTAAAATCCATTTTCTGAAATTAAAATAAATAGAAAATATGATTTTTATAAATTTTAAAAATAGGAATCCTATTTTTGAAAATTCTGAAAACTACAGGGACTAAGCTTCACCATCTTCAAAAGTTCAGGGACTAAACTGCAAATTTTACACCCTGTCGCCGGAAAACATCCTGTCTCACCGGAGAAGACGATTCCGGTACAGTCATGCCACCACAAGCTCCAGAATTAAACTATTACCTACCAGGAACACAACCATGCAATTGAAATCAACAAATAACCCTTGAGTTGCTCGGAATAACTCGAAGAAAACTCGCAAGATGGCGAGTTCTTCTTTTCTCCGGCCAGCTCGATTCTAGTATCGTTTGTTCATCAAACCACCACCAATTGATTCCTCTTTTCAAGCTCTACACGTTGGTATCAATCAATTTCACTAGTAAACCCTAGATCAAAAACCCCTAATTTCTATTGAAAATATTCATACGAATTAAGAACCCTAATTTCAATTACAGAGAATCAAACTCAATTTTGAACCTGTTATTGAACTCCAAATTACTATTATGATGTACCAAAATGTTCAGAATTCAATCCTCTATAACATGCAAGCATCAAATCATACAAACAACATCAAAATCAAACATTCATCATTTAATCATAATTAATTCAAAAATAAATAAAATTATAGTAATTAACCAGTTGATTTTGTAGGTGTATAGGCTATGAAACTTGATAGTACTACTTTAGACCTTCGATTTGGTTACTAGAGCATAAAAATTTGACTTCAATAATACCCTCATATCTCTGTTTAATCAAAATATCCCGTTTCTCGAAAATACGGGTTTTATCAATTTGACGAAACGAAAATAGTTTGCGCCAGGAACCGCACAAGTAAAACCGTACTCTGGATCGAAAAAGTCAAAACATGACAAATGCTCGGAATAATCAAATTAAATTAGAAATAAGTTTTCCCAAGACTTCTGGGTAGTAAAAACGTAAGAACGGTTGAAGTTGGACGATTTTCGATTATACAAAATAATTTATAATTAATCTGAAAAATAATTTATTAAATCATAAATAATTTATAAAATCATATAACAACATATAAATTAATAGAAAAATATCAAAATTATCTATACTGTATTTTAGACATATAAAAATTAAAATTTTCAAATTTTACCACATATAAACATCCAAACACGTACCAATTAACATATAATTCACCAAAATTCATATAATAATCACATAATATTTATTTATTGGCAAAAATAATTACACGTTATATCTCGGATATTACATAAGCCATTAGATCAGTCTTATCTAATGGCCCCTTATAAATAACACACATAATTAAAATACACTATGTAGCACAAAATCTCAGTTTTTCCCGTCCATTTTTAATTTAATTTTTTCCACCAATCGGTGTGTTGTTTTAAAAATCTTGCTTAGTTGAATTTTTTTCCATCTCTCAACGTCTCTCAACGATTAATTTGCATACCATATTTTCTATATTTCGACGCGATTTTAATTTTTTATTTTAGTTTTCATTTTTTATTATAAGAAGGTTTCTAGTTGAGTAAGATCCTAAGATTAAGTTCAAGAGTGTCCTAATTCAAGCTTTAAATATAATCTAAAATATAGTGTAAAATATTATGTCCTAGTAAGTTAGGTAAGTTAGAGCAACTCCAACAATGTCCTAGTTAAAACTTTAAATATAATATAAAATATTATGTCCAAGTAACTTAGAACATATTTATCATACTGTAAGTCCAACAATGTGCCTTATCCTCACTATATATTTAATAATTTTTATTAAAAATTTATTTTCATCATTATAGTACAATATATAGTAGAGAGAGAAAGAGACAGTGTAAAATAATATATACTAAAATATAAGATAGGGCAATGAGAGGGCTGACTTAAAAAATAAGGCTCAAAGAGGTTGTCAGAGCAAGTCCAACAGATTACTTATATGAGCTCTTAACTAAGATTATAAGGATTTTGAGCAAAAATAGTGCTCCAACAGCTTCTTAGAGCATCTCCAACCCATTACAATATTTTGGTGTATTTTTTACACCAAAACATTGTAAAAACTACACTATTCTCAAATTCAACTATAACCCACCAACACTAAATTTTATACCATTCTTGTACTATATAGATTATTTTATTTCTAAAGTACAAAAATAAGGTTAAAAGTAATAAAGTGATGGGATACAAATGGATCAAATTTGTTTTATTAAAGGAGTACAAGGGCAAAATGAGAATGTACAAAAACTCTAAAAATTTAGTGTGACACCAAATTTGGTGTAACTTTTGGTGTCACATCGAAATGGTGCAACTTTTAAAGTTGGGTTGGAGAGGATTTTTTACACCAAAATGGTGTAAAATAAATATTGAGAGTTGGGTTGGAGATGGTCTTAGTAATCCCTAAAAAAATTAAGAGCAACATCTCATACCTTATTAATAAGGATCCACTAACCATTCCTTATTTTGTTCTTATTAATAAAAAATTCAATTCTCCCTCCTTTTTGGCTTCTTTTCTCTATCTTCCTTCCCTTTTTGTCCAATTATTTACAAATATATTATAATAATAATAATGAGGAATGTGTATAAGGATTATTGTTGGAGTTGAAATACAAAACAATGAATTAAATCACTAAGGGGTCGTTTGGTTGAATATGTGGTATCGGGTTGGAATCAGGAATCGGGTTAGAGTGGTATGGGTATCAGGTATCATATCTAATATCATGTGTTTGGTTTAGTACTACAATGAATATTTTTAATTTAAAATAAATTTTATTAAATTTATTATTATTTTAATATATTTTTGGTTCATAGATTTTTTTAGTATTAAACATATCTATTTAGTTGCTTAAATAGAAATTAAAATAATAAAATTAAAGTTGATACCCATACCCCTCCCTCATACCCACCTCTCTACTTGGTTATGAAAAACCCATACCTTGGGGGTTTGAGGAATGGGTATATAATTTTATTCTTTTGAACCAAACATCAGGTTTGGGATTGGAATGGCTGAAACTCATACCTGATTCCAGAATTTAGCGAACCAAACGACCCCTAAGACTTATTATTTTATAATATATATAAAGAACATGCTAAGATACTGTTAGACTTGCTCTTACAGTGATATGTTAGTGAGATATTGGATCGAATTTTTATGTCAAATACCTTAAATTTCAATTTAGGATATCATATAAGATATCTCTTGGACTTACTCTTAGGACATGTGTTGTGCAAGACATGCCTATATAAAAATAAGACTAAATCACATCGACATTCCTAAGATTAAGTTGTTTGATAATCAGTTTTATATTCTATAATTATATTTCTTGAGTCTGTAATATGGTTAGAAGATTAGACTGGGGGATTTTTCTGTGAACAGATTCAAGCTAAGGAATAAACTCTGGAAGAAGATCAAGCCATGATCATGCCTCAGAGAAAAGATGTAGAAGCTTGGAGTTAAATAAAGTTGTTCTATGAAAAAATTTCTAAGTCAAGATATCGACAAGTCACAGATCAAGTTATATCGAGAAGTCATTCGAGAAGTCCAAAATGACTTGTAAAGAAGTCCAAAATGGCTTAGAGAGAAGTTTCAGAGATATCGACAAGTCAAATGAAGATATAGAGAACTGGAGATATAGACAAGTCATTTCTGCATGTAGAGAACTCAGAGATATCGACAAGTCAAATGAAGATGTGAAGAATTGGAGATATCGACAAGTCAATTTCTCATATAGAGATCTCAGAGATATCGATAAGTCAAACTGTGTATATAGAGATCTCAGAGATATCGACAAGTCATTTCTACATGTAGAGATCTCAGACATATCGATAAGACATTTCACATGCAAGTATCTAGAGACCTCGACAAGTCAAGTATACATATAGAGAACTCAGAGATCTCGATAAGTCATTATACTTATCGAGATGTCACTTCTCTATAGAACAAATTGGAGATCTCGACATACTTCTTAAATTTAGAATGCAGACAAGTTCAAGATTCAAGATTATCAGTCAACAAACAATCTATTCACTGTATGGGAAAGTCTACAAAGTAGCTGGAAGAATAAAAGATCAATGGCCAAGATTAACTGGACAAAGGGTGGTCACAGACCTGTAAGATTCTGCACATATTTGCTAAGCTAGAAATGGAAATAGAAAAAGGTTTCTTTAGAAAATGGTTTAGTAATTTTAGTGCAAGTATTGTAAACCCGTGTTTCTAGTCAGTAAAGCATGCACGGGTCCTTAGTTCACAAGTAATAAACAGATCTAGATTTTCTTGTATTCTCTCAAGATAGAAGCTGAATTCTTATTTTCCTAAGAACACCAAATTTATAGCAAGACAAACTTAATTAATACAATTAAGTGAGTTTTAGATAGTATGTGTTTGAGTTATTTATGCTTACTTCAATATCTCTACATTTCTATAACTGTTTTGTTCAAACCATAATCCGAAAAGCTTAAGACAAAGAAAAATCCAAGAACCACATTCACCCCCCTCTGTGTTATATTTTAAAGCATTCAATATCTAACAAGTGGTATCAGAGCAAAATCTGAAAGTAAACAGATAAAGATCTTGGAAGAATGAGTGCTCAAAAATTAACAAGCATCAAGATACCAGCCTTTGACAAGGTCAACTACACACTGTGGAAAAAGAAAATGATGTTGTTCATAAGGATGGAAAATCCCATATATATTCAGATCCTCAATAATGGACCTTTCATTCCTATGGAGAGAGTTTCTGAATCTACAGAAGAAGATATAGTCATACCAGCACATTACATACCTAAATACCCCTTAACCTACACAGAGCCTAAAAAGGAAAAGGTTGCACTGGATAGCAGTCTCCAACTCATTTTAATTGAGTCTCTTGACAATGTAATGTACAACAACATTGTCAACTGTGATTCTTCTAAACAAATCTGGGAAAAGATTGAGATATTGTGTGAGGGGGAAAGAGGAAGTTAGATCTAACCAAAGGATTATCTTGGTGTCACAATATGAGGGTTTCATGACCAAGCCTAAAGAAGGAATTACTGAAATTTTTAAAAGATTCAAAAAATTAATTAATGAATTGCAACGTCATGATACATATTATGAAGCTAAGGAGGTTAACCTAAAGTTTTCGCTTTCCCTTCTTGACCATCTTGAACAGGAAATATCAGCTATTAGAGAAGGAAGAGACTTGAGTATAATGACACTGGAAGTCTTGTATGGGATTTTCAAAATATATGAGCTTTAGATGTTACAAAGGAAGTCATTGAGGGCAAACCAAGGAGATGTTGTTGATGGATCTAGTGCCTTAATGGTCAATGACAATGTAGCAAGTGAAGATGAACAAGATGCTCAAATTCCAGTCATTCATGTTGTTGAGCAAAAGAACAAGGAACCTCAGAAATAAGCTGTTTTGGAGATAGAGGAAGACGAATATTACACCCTTGATGAGATAGATGAGATGGATCAATCAATGGCTTACCTGGCTAGAAAATTCTCTAATATCAGGGTTAAAAGCCAAGGTTTTTCAAGAATAAGGGACAATACTCAAATAGTAACAACTGGAAATAAAAAACTCAGTTTAACCCCAGCTAGCAAAGGTGGCTACAAAACTTGATCTGTTGACAGATCAAAAATAAGGTGCTTTAACTGTGATGAGTTGGGCCAGTTTGCAACTGAGTGCAGGAAGCCAAAGAAAGTGAAGAAGGATAAAGCCTATCTGGAGTTGGAAGCAAAGTATGAAGCTCTCTTGAAGAAATAATGAGGAAAGGATTATATTGCTGAAGGCAATAGTTGGGATGACACTGATAAAGATGATGATAATGGAGTATTTGGAAATTATGCACTCATGGCTTTAGAGCAAGGAGAGTCTTCCTCATCAAAATCAAAGGTACCAACTTTAACTACCATTGATTTAAATACAAGCCAGTATAAAGAAACTGTTGAAAATATGAGTGTAGAAATGTTTCACATCTACACAAGCATGGTGGAAGCTACTAAAAAAGTTAGTAGACTTTCAAAGATTAATGAGAAGCTTGAGATTCTAAAAAGAATTGGAGTTGCACCTTGTTGAGCTTGAAATAGTCAAGAAAGAATATGAATATCTGAAAAACAAGCTCAAGTATGCAAGTGAAATTGAAGCAGTGCTGAGGGAAAGATTAGAAAAGAATGAATTGAAATTGAAGTCGTTTAAAAATGCATCTCAAATGGTTGGACAGAAAAACAAACCATGTACTAATATAGCTATTGGTTTGGACTATGATGCCTTGAACAATAACAAGAAAAATAAAGGTGACAAAGGTAAGGCAATTGCAGATCAAGATGTCCCAGTTATGCTGAGAAAAGTAGATGCAACTTTTTTCAAGGCATGTGAGGTTAATTTCAGTGAGGTTGAGTTGGACATCAAGCAAGAACTTGCAGATGAAAATAGTGAAATGAAGAATGAAGAAACCAGTCATACTGCTGAAATTAGAAAGAAGCCCGTAGTCAATCAAAATGCAAAGACACCAACCAAGGAAATCAAAACTGAAAATGCTAGAAAAAAGAAGAAGAACATAAATGAGAAGATAAGTGTGAACAAGGACAACAACTATGCCTATATTACAGATGCTCCAAGGAAAAAGTGTTAAAAATGTGGCTCAATCAACCATTTAACTCACCTTTGCAGGCAGTTAATGAGCCAAAAACTGGAGCATGCAAGTATGATGAGGCTGCTGCTGAAGATCCCTATTCCTTTTGTGACAAGTTTGATTGCATTTCATGCAACATGAAAGTTATGACAAACTGTCATAAATTGAGGAAAGATCTCAAGGAAGCCAACTTTGGTTGCGAGATTAAAAAGAAAAAATGATGATCAAACTTTGAATGGTGTTCTTTTTGAAAAATCAAATTCTACTTCTGCAACTTCTGTGAACAAGAAGAAAGTACCCAACCATGCTTGGGTAGCTAAACACACTTAATCCTCATTGTGTGCAGGGAAAGAAGAATAAAGTCATATGGATCACAGAAAGTGGATGCTCAAGGCATATGGCAGGTGATAAAGCTCTCCTATCACAATTTGAGGAGATGGTTGGCTCATTGGTGACTTTTGGAGACGACAGCAAAGGATTCATATTGGGATATGGCAAGCTGGTTTCTAGAAATGTTGTCATAGAAGACGTATCACTGGTTGCTAGACTTGAAGTTAATCTTCTAAGTGTCAGCCAATTTACTAACAAAGGATTCAAGATAAATTTTGAAAAAGAACACTGCTCAATTATCAGTAAAAATACTGGTAAAACTGCTCTGAAAGGAGTTAGAAAAGGAAGCTTGTTTATTGCAAATCTATACTCAGCAAATAATGATGGTATATATTACTTCTATACCAAGGCATCCATTAAGCAAAGAAAATTGTGGCACAAGAAACTCTCTCACCTGAATTTCCTGGTGAAAAAGGAAAAATGAAAAGGTAATCAAGAAACTCCATCAAGGAAATCCATATCCTGGTGAAAAAGGAATTAGTGAGAGATATGCCAACTCTGGAATTTGCTCAAGATGAAGTCTGTGAAGCTTGTCAAAAAGGAAAAATGAAAAGGTCCATTCACAAGAACAAGACTGCAAATTCAATAAGTGCACCATTGCAGCTTATTCACATGGATCTGTTTAGACCAGTCAATGTCTTGTCTATTTCAAGGAAGAAATATACACCGGTAATTGTGGATGACTACTCAAGATACACTTGGGTGGAATTTATGTATTCAAAGGATGAAACTCCACACATTATCATTGAACACATTAAGAAGATCGAGAAGCAGGTTGAAGATCAAAAATTGTGTGAAAAGATTGAGGAGTGACAATGGCACAGAATTCAAGAATGCAGTTTTAAATGAATTCTGCAAAGACAAGGGTGTTGTTCAAGGGTTCTCAGCTGCAAAGACACCCCAGCAAAATGGGGTGGTTGAAAGGAAGAATAGAACTCTAGTTGAGAGTGCTAAAACAATGTTGCAAGATGCAAATTTGCCAACAAATTTTTGGGAAGAAGCTGTGAATACTGCATGCTATACTCAAAACAGATATCTAATTAATAAAAATCTTGGAAAGTCACCTTACTCAATTTTTTCAAAAAGGAAGCCTACTGTTAAGCATTTACATGTGTTTGGAAGCAAATGCTTTGTGCACAAAGATAACTTTGAATATGTTGAAAATTTTGACTCTAAAGTTTTTGAAGTAAGTTTTATGGGATATTCATTGGAATGGACTGCCTATAAAGGTTATGTGCTTGAGCAAAAGAAAATAATGAAAAGCACATATATGACCTTTGATGATGGCAAGTGTCCAGGCTTGGAATGCCTTGATGAGAATGAAGTTGAAACCCTTAAGTTTGAAAATCTAAACATTTATAGTGATTCTGGAGATCAAGCTAAGATCAACACAAGCAACAGAATAAATGAAGAGTCAACTGAGTAAGTAAATCATGAGGATGAAAACTCATCTCATACACCTGAATTTGATGGTACAAACTCAGGTGGAGAAAGAAGAGAAAGTTCTACAAGTCATGCCAATGGTGAAGAAAATGCAGAAAATTCAAGTCAACAAAATCACACCAGAAAATGGGATAGGAGTCACATAAGAGATCCAAATGCTGGAGTGAGGACTAGAAGTGCAACTGCAAATGAATGTCTACATGCATGCTTTCTTTCACAAATTGAGCCTAAGAAAACTGAGGAAGGTCTACTTGATCCTGACTGGATATCTGCCATGCAAGAAGAGCTGAATCAATTTAAAAGAAACAAGGTTTGGAAGTTGGTTCCTGCCCCAAAGAACAGAAGCATAATTGGAACAAAGTGGGTGTAAAGGAACAAAATGAATGAAAATATAATTGTAATAAGGAACAAAGCAAGGTTGGTTGCAAATGGCTACTCACGAGAAGAAAAAATTGATTATGATGAAACTTTTGCTCAAGTTGCAAGACTTGAAGCAATAAGGATCTTTTTTGCATTTGCTGCACACTCAAATTTTAAAGTGTATCAAATGGATGTAAATAGTGCATTCCTTAATGGTGAGTTGGAAGAAGAGGTTTATGTGCAATACTACCTGGCTTTGAAGATCCAAAATTTCTAGATTTTGTTTATCAACAGGTAAAGTCTCTCTATGGATTGAAGCAGGAACCTAGAGCTTGGTATGATACACTGTCAGAATTTCTGCTTAAACATGGATTCACTAGAGAAACAATTAACAAGTTTTTATTCTACAAGCAGTGTGGTGGTGATATGATCCTAGTTCAAATCTCTGTGGATGATATCATTTTTGGTTCTACAAATGAAAAATTATGTCAAATATTTTCAAGACTCATGCAGAGTGAATATGAGATGAGCATGATGGGAGAATTAAGTCACTTTATTGGACTTCAAGTCAACCAAAGATGTGATGGAATCTTCATCATCCAAACCAAGTATGTTAAAGATTTATTGAAGAAATTTGGAATGGTTGATTGTTCACCTGCATCAACACCTATGTCTACAGCTACAATTTTGGATGAACATAAGAAAGGAAAAAGTGTAGACATTTCAGGTTATTGAGGAATGATTGGATATTTGTCGTACTTAACTGCTAGTAGACCAGACATCATGTTTGCAACATGTCTGTGTGCTAGATTTCAAGCAAATCCTAAGGAATCACATTTGATGGTTGTAAAGAGGATTTTTAGATACTTAAAGGGAATACCAAACTTGGGACTATGGTATCCTAAGGGAAGAATACTAGTGGAAGCTGTCAATTTCTTGGTCAAAGATTTGTATCTTCGTACAGTAAGAAATAGCAATATGTGTCAACATTTACACCTGAGGCTGAATATATAGATGCAGAAAGTTGTTGTGCTCAAGTGCTTTGGATTAAAAATCAACTAATGTACTATGGTCTAGTGTTACATAAAATTTCTATCATGTGTGATAATACTAGTGTCATATCCATTGTTACTAATCCAGTTTTATCATTCTAGAACGAAGCACATTGATGTAAGGTACCATTTTATTAGAGAACATGTTGCAAATAGTACTACTGAGCTTATTTTTGTTCCAACAAAAAAATAATTAGTCGACATTTTCACTAAACCTTTGGATGAAGCAACTTTCACTAGACTTGCTAGTGAAATTGTAATGTCAAATTCTTCATCCTAAAGGCTAGAACCCAGCTAATATGTTGCAGCAGATTAATTTCTGATAAATCAAAATTATTTGATTTATTTGGAAATTAACTGAAATATGATTTATAAATATTTTAGAATTCTCTGTATATTTATTTTTCTAAATTTAAAATTCAACTTGGAATTTTTCGAATTCTAAGAAAAACTGTCTAACTATTAATTTATATTTTTAATATGTGAAATTAATATAAAACATAATTGGAAAGAATAAAAATATGTAGAGAACTGAGTTCTCGATAAGTCTAAATGACTTCTCGACAAGTTATTTTGAGACTTCTCGATAGAGTTCTCAATTAGTCTTTCTCATGACTTCTCGAAGGACTTCTCGACAAGCCTCATTATGACTTCTCGATAAGTCTTGTAGAGATCTTGACATATGTTTATTCATAGAGTTCTCTACAAGTATATATTTTAGACTTCTCGATAACTTAGAACTGAAATTAGTAAATTTAAAAATTATTTTAGTAAAATACTTTTGACATAAAATCATTATAATTTTAATTTTAATTTATTCAAATAAAAATTGGAAAAATTCAGTCCATTCAGGACAAACTGGGTATTTATTTAACATCTCGATAAGTCACTATCTAGTTCTCGACAAGAGTCAGGACAATGACATCTCGATATGTATCTATTCATTCACGTGACTTTTTTATAAGAAAATCCCAACCGTTTTTTCCCACTTCTCGACAAGTCACTTATCTTTTTTTATAAATACCCAGACATATCGATATAACCCCTCTTTACGCTTTCAAGATCTCAATTGACCTAGTTTTTACAAACCTTAACCGTTCTCTCTCATTTCGAGTTCTTTCTCTCTCAAATTTCTTACCCACTGAAAGTCAAACACTTATAATGGTTTCAAACACTGTTAGAGTTGTTATCCCAAAGGACGGTACCAACTACTTAGATTTCGCTAATGTTAACCAAACTCCTGATAGTTTCAAGAGCTTTATTGAGTTTTTGTATGAGACTTACTTTGCAGGTGCCTTGACTGCTAATCCTATCATGTACTTGGATGTTCTCAATGACTTCTGGAGTTCAGCTGTAGTTAGGACAAATGTGTATGAGAATTAAGCTGTGTATTTGGTGGTAAGCTGTTCAATTTAAGGCCAACAAGTGGAATTTGATGAGAATGATGTCAACAAGGAACTGGGAATCCCTACCGACATTATGGTGGAGGTACCAACTCAACAGGAGTTAGCTGAATTTATGGATTTTATAAATTACAGTGATAAGATCAATCTTCCCAACTTGAACAAGAAGCATCTAAGGAGGGAATGGTCATTTTTCTTTGACTCAATAGTGAGAGTCTTCACCTACATGAAGACTGGGTATGATAATATATCCAGTGTGGTCCAAAAGCTGGTGTTCTCCATGGCTCACAACAGGCACATTAATGTGGGGCTATTGATCTTAGAAGAACTCAGCACAAGGGTCACAATGCCTTTGGCCACTAGAGGTAAGGAAATTTTATTTCCTGGGTTTATTATGTCTACTTTAAATCATAAAGTTACAAATATACATTTACCTAATAATATTGATAGGACTAAAATATGCAATTATAAACAAGTGTCCAAGATATTCTTTAGTTCACTATATCAAAGAATAAGGTACCAATAGGTCTAAAAATCACTAAATTTATGTTAAAGAGATTTAGAACCTACCAATACCCTATGCCTGACATAAGGTCTAGTGCCATATCTAATACAGTTATGGTTCTGGTACCTGTGGAAGTACAAACAGAGGAAAACCAAAAGGAGCCTTCCACAACTGAGACCCCTTCTTCATTATCATTAGAAGCTAGGAAACCAACCACTTCATCCTCCCAACAGGCCGGAGTGAGTAAAAAGAAGAGAAAGAATGCACCCTTGACTGTAATTGCTTAGAGTTGTGAGGAAGAAACATAAATAGAGTCTAACCTGGTCACGAAACCAAAGAAGACTAAGAAAGCTGAGTTGACCAATAAAGCAGCCACCTCTGCATCTTCCCAAAAGGATGCAGTTGTGAAAGAGGGAATAAAACGGACTCTAAAGGCATCCTCTCAACAGGGTGTCTCTATTGAACCCGCTCTCAGGCCTTCGTATTATACCTATACAAACCACTGTTAAGTCTTCTACCAAATATAACCAACTTCACTAGGAATCCTTGAGGTCTTCACACTGATCCTGATAACTGCTTCGAATGACTCCAACCTTATTCCTCTGATGCCTGAACATATTAATAAACTTCGTACGGATCATTGTTGACGTCTTCTTCACTGTAGCTACCAAAACCTTTGTGTATATGCCCAATAAATAATCTGTACTGATTCTAGTGGAATATAGATTATTTCAAAGTCCTTGTTCTATGTTGAGTTATCCAAACCAGTACTGTTGAGTTATACATACAACTTCAATCTTGCTCAACAATCTCCCCATATTTCACTGTTACACCTAACAGTCAAATAATAATGGAGAAGCAACAGTTTGGAGGATAACTCAAATAACCATAACCAAGAATCTTCAAACATATTTCAACTTTCAATCCTGGACTTGGAAATAATACTATCTTATATCTACCACATCTTCTATATGCATTCAGCTTAGCAGAGAACATATTATTCTCTCCCTTATGTAAAGTTACAGATAGATACGTCTTCCAAATACTGTCTTCAATAATCTTCATATATTCCCATTTAGCTCATAAAAAATATTTTGGAACTCAGAAAATCAAAACCTAATAATCTCTCCTCCTAAGATGAAGAATCCCCTCCTTAGTACAATAAAGTTGGAAACTTCCATTCTTAGTATAACGACTCGTGTATTTTTTTTTGAATTATTTAAATATGTAATTGTGGAATATTAATTAAATAAAATATGTGTCTTGGTTTTGGCAGCAGTGTGTTGATATATACTATTTGTCTGTGATTTATTGGTTTAAAGGATTAGAATGTGTAGTTAAAGATTGAGTTATATTGTTCTGTTTTACTTTTGAAGGTGATTTTATTACAGTTTTAAATCCGTAAATATTTAGATTGTCTCTAAAATTAGTTTTATGATTTTATAATTTCAATAATTATTTTTCGGATTTTACAAAATTTAGAAATCAATATGTTATCAATTATTTAACCCTGTATGATTTTCTGATTACATTTAATTGTAAAATCTGTATTTAATTTTAGAATTCTTCAAAAATTATGAAACTCATATTTATTTAAGTTTGGAATATTCCGAGAATTTTAAAATTATTTTGGAAATTTTCGGGATTAATTTCACCCGCGCGTGGTTTCGTTAATTGTTGAAAAGCGGGTATAAATTGTGTTTCAAAAATTGTTTTAAAATTTTAAAATTTATGTTTTTATTTACTTCGGGATATTTCTAATATTTTAAGACTATTTTCGTGGATTTCTGAATTTGTTTTAAGTGCAGCTTGGTTCGTTAATTGTAAAATACGGGTAAAAGTTGCATTTCAGAAATGCTTTAAAAATTATAAAAATTTTATTTTATTAGTTTCGGGATTTTTAGAAGATTTTAAGACAGTTTTCATGGTTTTTTGAAACCGTTTTCAGTGTACCTTGGTTCGTTAGTTATCAAAGTGCCGAACAAAAATTAGTCCGTGCAGCAGGGATACGTGTCTCATTCTCATAAAATTGGAGACGCGTTTCATTCTTTGGTTGGCTGGTTGCTGAATTTTGTTGTTTTAAAAATAAATAAAATATAAACTAAATAAAACACAGAGCACATCTCTGTGAACCCCCTCTCCTCACCCTTCCTCTCGATTCACTCTCCTCTCTGTATCTCTCCACCCTCCCGAATTTCCCTCTCTCCCGTTTTTATTTGCCAGTGTTTCTTCCGTTCATCTCTGTGATTTTTGCCTTCGGTTCGCCGTAGTTCTTCCTGTGCCATCCTGTTGTTTGCCCATCCCTGTTGCGCCGGTTTATTCCGGTTTCTTTCTCCGCCGTACTCTGGTAACTATCCGGCCGCCCCTTTTTTTTTGTTTCCCGATTGTTGGCCTGATTCAGCCCTGCATATATATATATATATATATATCTGTGTGAGTACTGTGTGAACTGGGTTGTGTGCGTCTGTGTGTGGGAGGCTGTGTGTTTTTGAGGCCATTTTTCCGGCCGTCTCTGTATTTCCGATTATGTTGTGGTGTTGGCGCGTGTTACGCGCGTGTTGACTTGCTTGATTTAGGATTTTAACTATTTAATTTTATTTTCTGCAGGACTAATTATGATTAGTATTCGTGATATTAATATTTCGTGTGGGAAATATCATTGAATAATCGGTAGAATTTATTGGGACACCCGAATTTTCGGGCACGAATAAATTTTGCCGCTGTTGACGATGACTTTTAACGAGTCAACAGTGGACCGTGATGATTATATTCTGAGTCCTAACTTAATAAATAAATAAATGAAAAATGTGAATAATAATTAATAATAGTATGGAATTGGTGACTGGGAAATTATGGATGTTGGTTGTTGTGATTATGGATTGCTGTGATAAATTGACGTCGATGGTGTGTCGACGGGTAGTCCGATTAACAAAGGGAATGCTGCCCGATTTCCGAGAAATCGAACTCCGTAAATACGGGAACGTATCCGATGAATATCGGGACATCGAGAAACTATACATATATGTGTGTGTTTTATACGAAACTTGGTGGTACGATGTAATGAAATATTTTGCCAAATCGATAACCCTGATTTCGTAAAATAAAGAGTATATATATATTTTCCGAAAACAAACACCGAACCGATATTCGAGATTGTGAACCCTATTTGTTGCGTGTGTTGTTATAATATTCATAATTACAAGTTGGGTAAGAATTAGTATCGAGGATATGTCAAGCATACCTAGACATCTAACGTAGGGTATTTTGACCCTGTAGGTTATAATCGGGAACCTGAAAGTGGACGATGGACTAGAGATGACCTAGCAGTCAGTCGACGAGCTTAGTAGAGTTTCAACAGAAAAACCTGAGTGTCGAAGTCGAATATCATATGGACTAGTGATGGGACGATAAAGCCTGAGCGGCAGAGTCAGCTCAGAGTCGGTCAGTAATGGTTATAAAGCCCTGTAAGGCAAGTACTTCCGGACTTTTCTTCAAGATATATCGCAATTATTTTCGAACTATTTCATAACATGTCGCTCTTATTCAAAAATACTCTTGTTTATATTGCAAGTGCTTTAAACTATTTACCCTTGAACCCTGATTTTTTTTAATCTTGAGCCGTAAGCCCTGTTCTTTGTAAACCATCCTTGGTAGATCCTCGGATACCAAATCACACAAATATAATACCACTCCCCAAATGTATAACTATCAAACACCAAACACCGGAACAAAATTGTTTGAAAACACAGAAACTTTTATACTCCAACCATTCTTTATAACATCAAAGAACTATACCTTGAAAAAAATCAGTATTCGTCTAATACCTGATCCTTTACAAACTGGAAACCGTTTCTTATACATACCCTGATATACCCTTGTGATACTCAAGAATTGCATTACGCTTTTATACCAATGCTTTATCGCTGTTGATTATGATATTGTTTATTGAATTACATTGTTTATTACACTAAATTGTTTTAGAATTGGATAGTTTTCTTTAAGTGGACCAGATTCGTGGTCAGACCAGATTCGTGGTCGAATTAGGCCAATGTGTGCCTTGGATCCAGTTCGTAGAGCAGAGCTGTGTGCTTCGCTCGGGGTTAGTGCGTGACTGATCAGCAGCCTAACCTTGGTATTTAAAACTTAAAATGAATATCCAATTCTAATGATTAGTTGGAAAGAAACTTGATTCCTCTGAATTATCTCATTTGATCATTGTCTAACCCCGGTTTTCATAATTATGACTTGCTGAGCTAGTTAGCTCACTCTTGTGAATCTTTTTATATATTTTACAGTTAAAAAAGATATGGATGATAGTGAAGTTCCTCAGTCCAGAGTGCGGGCTAAGGTTCCAGTTGAGTTGGATCGAGCTAGCAGGAGCTTCATTCGGTAGAGAGATAGTAAGATTGTAAGAATAATTTTATTATCAGTTGTAAGTTAAATTAGTTGGGATTTGGTACGTTGTAATAAAAGTTAAGGTTGTGGCTTGTTTTCATAGTTTAACCTGTTACGATCCGTGGTTGTGTAAAGCAGGGTCATTGCAAATAGTATCTTATATACAGGTTCATATATTGGGTATGTGTTGTGGACCCCAAACTTCTGACCCGGGTTTGGAGGACGCCACACTTAGCTTCAGAAAAACTATTGAATCTTGATAATCTCTATAATCTTTTATATAATCTCTCCCCCTTAGTTGAGTAATCCTTCAAAATATATCAGAGTGGAATCTTAGGATTAAACATCCAAGTGAAGAGATTATATGTTGCAACCATTTCCTCACAGTGCAAGTGTGTGATTTCTGTTTAATGATCTTGCATTATGTTTCACTCCACTCAACACTCCAGTGTTTGTCACTCAGTCTCATAGTGTGTCACTCATTCAAAGCTCCAAACATTCAAGTGTACCTGCAAGAAAATCCTTTTCATAGAAAAGTTTCCTTCCACTTTCAAGGATGGAAACTCTCAGTCAAGAGATTCAGAAATGTTCCTTCTGAGAGGGGAAATTAGGATTCTTTTAAGTGGCAGAATTCCTGATATCCCTCAACTCCCATGAAGAATTATACCTCATAAACTTGTCAGATGATATATGAGTCCTTATTTACGAGCTGCAATTTTGACAAAGTCAAAATCATTTCCAGATTTGAATTCTGGGAAGATAACCAATGATCAATGATATACCATTTGGGATCAAAGATTTCTTCTAAAGTCTGTGAGGACTTATCAGAGTCTCCAAGATCTTAACCCAAAAATCAGAGTCCAAGATCATTTCACATATCAGAGACCAGGATCATATGTTCTCATTCAAGATCAGAGATAAAGAGCAGAAATATGGTGAATCTCACATGTGCATTGGAAATATTTTAATCAAGGGGTAGTGACTCTCATACAGATGCCCTGGCTGATAGGAAAATTTTTAATAGATAACATTTTGTTGGGAGAATGCACCTAGTAATTGTTTATATGCCCTTTTCAACTCCATATCTTTTTGAGAGAATACATACGAGCTTACAAATGTCTCTGGTTATAGATACTCCTCTTTTTTGTGAGAGACAAAGTTGTAGGGTTGACCTTTCCTTCCTTATATGGTGCTTCTTGGCACTATCTCCCTCATTCTCAACACAACTCCAATACAAAATGGTAGTTTTGTCTGATCACTAAGTTGATATCTCAAGAAAATTAAGTGAATCAGAACAAAATATGGGGGATATATCATAGTAAGGTAATGGAATATTGTTTGAGAAGTGTTTGGTTCTAATGACTTGGGTTAGAACCTATGAGGTTTGATAGGCTATTAGTCAGTTCCTAAAACCACTGAGGGTGTTGAAGATCACAAACATCTGAAGTACAATATCAGAGAATTTAATGATCAAGAACAAACTCTCAGAACCAGAGATCTTTTACCTTTAATTACCACAATATGGATTCATGAAGGATGTCTTAGATGATCATGCTTTCTGATTCTTTTGACAATGATACTCGATCAAATCTCATTAGCTCAAAACAGTTCAAGTTGGTCAAATATAGATAAACACTATAGAGGAAAGAGAGTGAACATTATTTCAAACTTATAAGACTTGCATAAGGTAATTAGAGTATAATAAGTATATCAGGATTTAATATCCAGAACAGAGTATAAGCATAGCAAGATCATAAGAGTTACATATAGGGTCAACATATAAGTCATAAAATTAATTAATCATTTATGCCAAGAATACCTTCAATAAGTATGCACCAATTGATAAGTCGACACAAGAATAAACCAATCAATAACTACTCCAGACATAAACTTATCACAGCTATCACTAGTCATGCTGCATATTTATTCTAACAAAAGATAAGCAGAGTTATTCAAGCAAAAACAGAGAATCAGAGTGTCCAAGGAATCTGTTGTCAGAGTTACCTAGGGTATGAAGTTCAAAAATCTTACAGAATTACTCAGAAAACATGATACACTCATACAGAATATAATCAGAGTACTCAAGTTAGTTACACAACATCTTAAGCAGAATTTAAACATATAAATCAGAATTATGATAAGATCACAAATGAGATTACATGGTCTTAGATCAAAGTGCAAACAAGATTGAGATGTGTGTGCGCTAAAATAAATATCAATATCATGAGTATTTGCATAAGAGTTAATATATAGCATGTAAACGTTCAAACAACTCATATATTGCATTAAAAATTATAACTTACTTACCACTAGCATATAACATGTAACGCATGGTAATCAGTTAGCTTCAAAACAAGTTTACAAACATGAATATATATAATAAAATAGATATGTAAACTTACTTTCCCACTTCTTAACTTAGATTTGTGAAACATTGGTTATTTTGTTCCCCCTGAGTTGTTGCTGAATCAAATCTTATATTTGGTGCGTTAAGGGGAATACATCTTGAACTACTACCAGAATCTGAATCTGGATCAACCCCTGTTATATTCAGAAACAACTTCAGGCTTCTTTTCATTCTTGAAAAGATCTTCACTAATTAAAGATTGTGATCTATCCTTGAATCTGGGGACAAGTTTCCACATTTAATGTTCAAATCTGATTGAGTTCATCTTGCATAGCAATCACTCAATCTGGATCTCCAAGAGCTTCACTGCTTCCTTTGGTTCCATTGGTGATAGAAAACCAGAATCTATTCAATTATTTGCAGCAGCTCTTCTAGTCTTTACTCCACTATCTAAATTACTAAGTGCCATATGACAGCGATGTTTTTTACTCCATTCTTACATCTTGGTAGACTAGCTCTTGATAACTCAACATTTTCAGAATTATGTTAAGTCTGACTAGTAGATCTTTGTTCATCCTCTATTGCTCCCCCTGAGTTGTTGTCAACATGATCTATAGAATCTGAAGCTTGTGGATTGGTTCCAAAGATGGTATGATTGCTTCTTTCAGTTTTCACTATCATAAACTGCATCTGAACCATTTCCACTATCACCACTGTCAATTTATCCTTCAGAATCTGAATCTTGAGAACTAGTTCCAAAAATAGATTGATTATCTTTGCTTGTCTCGGGACCATTCCCATCAGAGTCTGAATAAGAATTGTGATCATTGACAAGATCATTTGCATTTACATCTTCACTTGGAACAACCTCGAGTTCGTCTTCATCATCAGAAAGATCTTCAACATCTAGATTGTCTAAGCCGTCTTCCTTCTAATTGCTTGGGAGCTCGCTGTCATTAAATGTTAATAATGAAAGAAATAAAATCTTTTAATCAAACATGATTCACTATCCACTAAGTCTACTACCAATTATGAATTCAACAAAGAACTCATTAATTGTTAGACTCCATGAAAAAATGAATTATGTCCAACTATGCTACACACATGATTTTGATTTTAGTGAGCTTTTCAGAAAAGGCAATTTAAAATATCTCACTATTATCAAAATCTCACCACTATCTTGTGATAAAAATATTAACAAAATTTGTCAACAAATTTATTCAATTATGTAGTGCTACACAACTCACCATTAACTAGTGATAAAACTATCAACAAGAATTGTTACTAGATTTATCAGAAGTTTATAGTGCTACAAATATTACCACCAACTAATTATATGAATCATCAAGAGTTTATGATATTACATATATCACCACTAACTAATGATATGAATTATAAAGAGTTTATGATGCTACATATATCACCACTAACTAATGATATTAATTATCAATAATTTATGGTGCAACAAAACTCATCACTAACCATTGAAAAAGATTCTCAATAGTGTGATGCTACCAAACTCATCACAAACCACTGAAATAAGTTATCAGAGGTGTAATGCTGCTAATCTCATCACAAACCACTAAATAAATCATCAGAGGTGTGATGCTGCTAATACTTTAACAATTTGACTTATGAAGCAAATAATAAAGTTGAACTGCTTCAAGGTCCATAAATCAAACTATTAAAGTAGAAACTCAGAAAATAACTGCAACAGATATTCAACAGATATATGCATTTAAATATTGAGGTAATGATGTCATTCTTAATTTCATGCCAAATCCCGTAGTGATTCCTTTGTTGTCATCTCCAAGGGTAACAACTGGGCTAGCTCACTTGTCCACTTCTGATAGCAGGGCTCTATCCTCGAACTCTTCTGTATTAGACATCCAATGTTCACAATCAACATGGTTCGCTTTACATTTGCTTGCCCTGTCTACATTATAGATCAAGTTTATTTGGTACCCAAACTAAATTAGGTCCAGGAGACTTAGAGATTCATATTATGAATAATATCATATACAAATTCAACATTCTTTTGTTTCTCATCGATTGACTCCTTCTCTTTAGAAGCCTTAAGATTGCCTTTAGGCTTCCAAGTAGGAGTTTCCTTCCTAACTTTAGAAGGACTGACAGTATTTGCCCTAACATGCTTTCTACTCATATTCTTATCATTATGCTTACAAGTAGTGGATGGAAAATGCATCAAGTTAAGATAAGAAGACAAGTTACTAAAAGCACATGACATATATTTAGATTTATGACATGATGAATGAGAACTAGGCATGGAAGGCAATTATGCTTATTGTGAACCTTTATCTACTTTAATCACAGTACATGCATATGCAAGATGTGAAGCAGAATTACATTTAAATCATAACTTCCTAGAAGAATTAGGTTTTAGCAGATCTTTATTTTTATTGCTAACACCTAAATTCCCATTTCTATTGCGTTTGTTCTTCTTCTTATCCTTGTGATATCTTTATCATCTAAGTGAGTAAATAACATGGACAAGAGAGAATAACGAAGAAATTATGAGAATTTACCAACAACTTAGAAATATGATAATAACATTTAGAAATGATAAACTAAGAATACAAGGACTTAAAAGAATAATGTTAACAAATAATATAACTGGATAAAATATAGATGGATAAAATGTCATTAGAAGAAATAAGTGAAAAACAAGATACATATTATCAAATGGATGAATACGAAGGAGGAACATCACAAATCCTAAGTTTTAAACCAGATATATATAATCAAATTCAAAGTGAAACATAAGAATTAACAATAAAAAAGATATTCAAGACATCATATTTTGAAAGAAATAAGGAAGTTAGGTATATAGCCCAAAAACATGAGAATGTAATAGATATAGATACAATAAATGGAAAAACAAGAATAAATTTAATAACAGATGGATTAATAAAAAGATAATTATCCAAACAAAAGGAAGCAAATAAACTAAAAATATATATTTTGGAGCAATAGAATTTACAATAAAAGCATATTTTCAGAAAAATATCGATACTCCTATACAGATATATGTATTGGATGATAGAATAATAGGAAATATACAAGATTCATTAATAGCGGTAATAAAAGGAAACTTGATATATCAGAAATTAAAATTTATAATACAACCCGATTTCAGTATATCACTAAGGGATGAAAATAAAGAAAGATCTTTAACATTATACTATAAGTTAGATGGAATAAAAATGCAAAAAGGAAGTAAAGTTATTAGTATAGAAACCAAAATGGTTTATGCTATGACTGGAAACCATCACGTAAAGAAACAAACGGAATTAGGAATAATAGTACCAAAGTTATATAATGATATATTAGAAAAAATTGAACATAAAGAAGAATCTCAAATAACAATCCCAGAAGAAATTACAATAGATTTTAGTAATAGACAAATGATTCCAAGGCAGAGAATTAAACCAATATTAGAAGGATCCGGATTAAGTTTTAGAAAAGAACAAAATCCTATAAGATTAATTAGATCAATGAGTATGACGAGTAGAAAGATAGATTTAATAAAGATAGATACTGATAGTTTGAAAATAAAAATAATAATATTTGACGAAACAATAACAAGAGACTATATAGCAGAAATTAATACAGGAGCTACCAAAAGTTTTATTCATATAAGCAAGGTAAATGAAGAAAATTGTAAATGGATAGAACCTCAGACTTACAGATATGCAGAAAATGATAGAGAAATATTTATTACTAAATGTACTAATTTAAAATTTAAAATATTAGACTTGGAATATAATATAAATATAGGAGTAATAGAATATGATAGTTCGAGTGAATTATTATTAGGAAGCGACTTCTTAAAAATGATAAATTATAAAATTAATAATAATGGAATAAAGATAGTAGATCAAGAAAAAGAAAGATTTATAGAAAAACTATGAATATACAAGAAAAATTAAGGAATAAGAAAGAAAAGTTAAAGAAGATACAGAGTATGTTAGAAAGCGAAATAGATTCACAAATAAAATACTTAGAATATAAGGAAAGACAAACAAAGTTAGAAAATGATATTAAGAAATTAGAAGAACAGAGTAAAAATACTAGTAAATATTGGATAGATGTTGGAAATGGTTGGAAGAAGCGAATCAACAAATAATAAAATGTCAGACTCAGAATTTATAAAAAATCTATGGGAAGAAATAATAGTTAAGGAAAAACAAAATGCAATAATGAGACTGATAGAAAAAAAAGATAATCAAGAAAATTTGAGACAAATAATAAGAGAAGAGTTAACAAGCTTATGGAATAATTCTGAAATACCTACTTTAAAAATGATACTAGACAAGTTAATAAAATTAGAAGAAGGAAAACAAGAAATCATACCAGAAAAACAAATTACAAATAAGCCAGAACTAAAAGCCATAAATGCATGGAGAAGAGTTAATGAGCCAATGATGATAGATATAATTAAAATGAAACCTAATATATCTGAACCAATAGGAAAAGTATTAGATAATTTGGGACAACTTAGTAAAAAAGGAAAGTTTTAATGGAAACTAATGAACAAAAAGAATATAATGTGATAACATTTTTAAAGAATCATGGAAAAGAAATTTTAGAAAGAGAAAAATATAAGTATGAACCATTAAAACAACTAGCGAAATTTTAGAAAGAGAAAAATATAAGTATTAAAAAAGGAAACAACTAGTGAAAGCAAAACTGAGTTTAAGATTGATACAACTGTGATAGAATATTTAAAGTCAAAATTAGAACAACAAAAGGAAGAAGTAGAAGAAATAAGAACGGAAAATAAAAAACTACGATTAAATACTAATGAAGAATGGTTAGAAAAATATAAAAAATATAAAAATAAATATAAAGAAACTAAAAAGGAACTAAAAGAGGTAAAAAGACATTTAAGACAAACAAAAAAGGAATTAAATGAAAAAACAGAAGAAAATAAAAAAGAAATAGAAATATTGAAAAAGCAATTAAATAAGTTAAAAGGAAAAAAAAGGATACAAGTGAAGTTTCTAGTACCGTGTCTACAAATAATAATACAAGTACTAGTGAATCGAAACAAGATAATTTAGGAAAAACGGTGAATATAATAGAAGAATATAACAGTAGCTATGAGGAAAATTCTGAAATAAAAATAGAAAATAAAAATATAATAGAAGCTTTAGAAGGAATGAAAAATGTAAATGCAGTAATAAAACAAGAATCGAATAGTGACCAAGAAGATAAAGATAATTATACTGATATTGAAACTGAAGGAATAAAAAATGAGGAGATGGATAACTACCCAGAAGAAGAAGTAACCGACCATAATATGGAAGTTATAACAAGATATAGGAACACGATACCAAAACACATACCAATAGGACAACATAATGAATTTAAAGAATTCATAGGATCAATGTCACAAGGCGTAAACTTAAATGGATACTTTTTAGACTTAGATAATGTATATGAAGAATAAGAAATTAGTAGGAGAATAGCTGATTGGAATTTAGGAATGTATATAGCATTAATGAACTCCACTCATACAGATGAGTTAGAATATACTTATAACTTGATCTCAAAAACCTTAATTGGAAAGGTAGCATATTGGATAGAATCCATAGAATATCAGTTAAAAACTAAAGTACTAAGGTATGCAACGGATTGGAAATCAATGTTACAAATATTTGATATGATATTAAAAAAAGAATTCTTAGGAGAACCTTGGATAGTAGCTAGAGACCAAGTTCTAATAGAAAGAAAAATAGAAATAATAATGAATCTAAATAACATGAAATGCTGTAAAATTAACAAGTTATCAGAATATACTATAAGTTTTACTAAATTCTTTTATGAAGCTAGATTCTTACCCGAAGAAGGACATATATATCAACAATTATATTATGATCATTTACCAGAACCTTATAATACTGAGATAACTAAGGAATATAATAAGTTAGAACCTCGTGAGAACACTCTGGGTGAAAGAATAAGAGTACTAAGAGGATATCTAATGAGAAAATGTGAAGAATATAGGGTACAACCGAAGGTTAAAAAGGATAAAAAACTAGGATTAAGAGAAATATGTGGATTCACTGAAAGAAGACTAGTATTTGGATGTGAAGATAAAAAACCCTATAGGAACTATAAGAAGAGGTATAATAAGAAAAAATCATATGATAAGTACAGAAGCAAACAAAATAGAAATAATTATCCTTATAACAGATATAAGAGAAAAAGATTTAGGAAATTTAGAAATACACCAGAAAATAGGAGAAGATATAAAAACAAGAGAAAGTTTAGAAGAAAACCTTTTAAAAAGAAAGATATAAGTGAATGTAAATGTTGGAATTGCAATGAAAAAGGACATTATGCTAATAAATGTCCTAAACTGAAAGAAAAGAAAGTAAAATATATAAATACATCACAATTCATAATGGAAATAGAACAAATTAAAGAAGATGACAATATATGGTATGAATATGAAGAGTTTTATGTTAGTGAAACAAATAATGAAATAAACTTTATAAATTATGAATCATCTAGTGAAAGAAATTGAGAGGAATGGTAGCAATATACATAGAAGCAGATGTAGAATATAAAAAATATAAATTCCTAAAACAAAAAATATTTATAGATAGTGGAGCAGATCTATGTCTAGTAAAAAAGGAAGTTTTAGCTTCATATAGATGGGAAAAATCTAATGCACATAGAACTAGGGTATCAGGATTTAATGAACAAAAGAAAGAATTAGATGTAATAGCAAAAAACATGAGAATAAAGCTAAATAAAACATTATTCAGTTTACCTATTGTATATCAGAATAAGATGAAGCAATCTATATTATTAGGAAATAACTTCTTAGATTATTTTAAAATACATATAGTAACATCAAATACCCTATCATTACAAATTCCGTGTAATAAGTGGATAGTATTAAAAAGAATTATGCCAATAAGTACTATAAATACTATAAGAATAAACAATCTAAGAATAGAAAGAAATAATAATCTACAAGAATTAACTGAAAAATATAATAATTTATTAAAATCCAACTTCGGAGAAAATCCTATGAGTTTGTGGGATAAGGAAAAGATATATGCTGAAATAAAATTATTAAACCCTAATGATATAATAAGATCTAAACCTATAAGGTATAGCCCTTCAAACCAAAAAGAATTTGATAATCAAACCAATGAATTATTAAAACTAAAATTAATACAAGAAAGTAAAAGTCCACATAGCAGCCCAGCTTTCCTTGTAAGAAAACATAATGAACAGAAAAGGGGAAAAGCCCGTATGGTAATAGACTATAGAGAATTAAATAAGAAAACTATATTTGATGGATATTTCTTACCATATAAAAGAAATCTTATAAATAGACTAGGAAATAAGAAATGGTTTAGTAAATTCGATTGTAAAAGTGGATTTTGGCAAATAAAATTAACCAAAGAATCAAGGCCTTTAACAGCCTTTAGTGCTCCGCAAGGACATTATGAATGGATAGTATTACCCTTTGGATTAAAAAATGCACCACAAATATTTCAAAGAAGAATGGACCAAATCTTTAGAAAATTAAAAGATTTTTGCATAGTATATGTAGACGATATATTAATATATAGTGAAACTCTAGAAGAGCATATAAAACATTTAGAGCAATTTATAAAAACAATAAACTAGCATGGAATATTATTGTCTGAAAAGAAATCTGAAATCTTTAAGAATAAGATAGAATATTTAGGATACAAAATAGATAAAGAAGGTATATAATTACAAGATCATATAGTAACAAAGATTGTAAATTTTAAGGATAAATTAGAAAATAAAAAAGTGGTACAACAGTTTTTAGGAATAATAAATTATGCCTTAGATCATATTAAAGACTTACCTAAATTAAGAAAACCATTACAGGAACTAACAAAAAATAAACCTTTTGAATGGACAAAAGAACATGAAAACTGTATAAAAATTCTTAAGGAAAAGGTGAAAGATTTACCAAAACATAGAATACCCATAGAAACAGATCATTTAGAATTATATACTGATGCTAGCGATATAGGATGGGGAGCAGTCCTAATAGCATATGAGAAAGATGACATAGATAAAGAAAAACCACATATATGTGGATATGGAGGAGGAACTTGGAAACCTAATGAATCAAACTACCATATAAATGAAAAAGAACTATTAGCTGTAAAATATGGGATTAAGAAGTTTCATTATCATTTATTGCCTGTTAAATTTGTAGTAAGAACAGATAATACTCAAGTAAAAGCCTTTATTACTAATAAAATAGAATTATTACCAGAATTAAATAAAAGAAGAAAATGGCAATCTTTTTTCTGTTGTTATGATTTTGTAATAAAAAATATATCAGGAACAAAAAATGTGTTAGCTGACTATCTTAGCAGAGAAAATAAATAATGAAAATAGAATATACAAGAAGACAAGCTCAACCATGGAAAATAATATCGAGATCTTTAATAATATGGACTACTACTTTAGAAGCTGTAGAATTCATAAAAAATTTTGCTCTCGAAGGATTAGATGAAAATAATACAAAAAAACTAGAAGAAGCATATAAAGGATTTATAGAAATAGAAAAACACATTGGTTATTATTTCACTCCTAATAGAAGGTATATTGATGAATTATTAATATCAATTATTAGAAAATTAAATGCCATTGAATGTCATGCATTTTGTTTTTGTAAAGGGAAAATTTAATTGTTTGTTGTTCTTAGTGTTGGGTTTCGAAGGCATAAAACGCAGCGGATAAACGTAAATAAAACAAAAATTTCAAAACCCAAAAACAGGATCCATATATAATTATGGGCAGATTATGGAGATAACAAATTATACCTTTCTAGAGCTTAACTTTCACGAACTCAACGGAGATCCTAGCTATCACGCTTTGTGTCTACCTCTCGGAGAAATACCTCTATGGTATCCACACGAGCACCTTCAAGAACATCTCATGAACTTGACTACGGAATGGATGTACTAGCCTCCTTCTTGACGATCTGAATTGCCTCTGCCTCTCTTTGCTGCTAGGGTTTCTCAAAAACGTACAAGCCTCTTTAACCTATCATTATGTATTTATAATGGCTGATTAAAAAGGCCCATAACAGCAAAGCCCAACCCTAGTAGGTATTGGATTAAATAATAAAAACAAATTTCTATTATTTAATTAATAACTAAGTCATACTTAATTATTATGGGCAAAAACATTCCTTTTAATTCGAATTTATATTATCTCAATTAAGTCTTACTTAATTATAATAAAATTCAAATAATCATCAATTAATTTAAATCCATAATTTAAATTAACTATTCCATTAAGTGCTCTATTTGTGCGACCCTATAGGCTATTATTTAATTGGCAATAATTTTATTCTCTAATAAAATTATAAACAATGAGCGGTATCTAGTAATACATCATTGTTACCCAATTAAACAATAATTAAATCGTGATTAGATAAAACCTTTCGTGATTAATGTTTTTCGTGTAATATAATCCCTTTAACCATACATATTATAGATTAAACTCGAGGCATGTATTTAGTCATCCTCTTCAACATTTAATCTGGGTTTACTTGATCCATGAGTAGATTATCAAGACAAATCATTATTTGAGCATGGCCATGCTTTTATAATCTCACTCAATCAAGAGGCCAATAATATCTCTCCTAATTATAGGAGGGTTAAATCCTTTATCTATCATTCATATTTCTCATACGACTCATGATATACCCGATGTCCACTTTTATCATCACCCGATCAAAAGTAACTTTTAATGTAGTCAAAGTATATTAATCCTCATATAGAAATATAATGATTTCAAGTCAAAGGATCGTTACACCATTATCACTGTGAGTCTTTCTTATGACTTTATTAAATATGAAGAATCTCACTGTGGGTCTGTCCAGTACCATGTACTCTCACATGTACCTATGTATTGACTTTAGTATCCCCATACTTATAACCAATGAGATGTGGTTATCTTGTCAAACAACATACTAGTCTATCTATGTATTATTATTGTCCTATATAATAATACTCGACTAGGGACCTTTAAGAATATGATATATTATATAATCTCAAGTTCAAGTCATGTACTTAAACTATACAATTTGTATCATGATTCTAAGGACATTTATTATGCTAACAAAATATCGCAGTAATTAAGGTCATAATAAATACATTTATTGAATGATCAACTGACATAAAGATTATAAAAGAATAATGTATTGCCTCTAGGGCACCTACACTAACAATCTCCCACTTGCACTAGAGCCAATCACCCATATATCTAATACCCATGGAACTAGTGTGACCATCGTGCTTCTGCTGTGACAAGCCTTTGGTCAGTGGGTCTGCAATGTTATCATTTGTGTCCACTTTACATATGTGTATATCACCCCTTTCATTAATCTCTCGAATAAGGTGAAATCTCCTGAGTATATATTTAGCCCGGGAGTGTGATCTAGGTTCTTTAGCCTGTGCAATGGCTCCATTATTATCGCAGTATAGATCAATGGGATCTGCGATCGATGGAACCACTCCCAAATCAGAAATGAACTTTCGAATCCAAACGGCCTCCTTAGCTACTTCACAAGCTGCAATGTACTCAGCCTCCATTGTAGAATCAGCTACTGTTTCTTGCTTTGAACTCTTCCAGCTTACAGCACCTCCGTTTAGACAAAACACAAAACCAGATTGTGATACAGTATCATCTCTGTCTATTTGGAAACTTGCATCGGTGTAACCTTTTATAACGAGTTTCTCTTCTCCTCCATACACCAAGAATGAATCTTTAGTTCTTTTCAGGTACTTAAGAATATTCTTAACTGCCGTCCAGTGACCTTCACCCGGATTAGACTGGTATCTGCTCGTCATGCTCAAAGCATACGAGACATCTGGGCGAGTACATACCATTGCATACATGATAGATCCAATTGCTGAAGCATATGGAACTTTATTCATGTGGTCCTTCTCATCCAATGATTTTGGACACTGGTCCTTAGAGATCGTTATCCCTTGAGACACGGGGATATATCCCCTTTTTGCATTTTACATTCCAAAACGATGCAAAACCTTATCAATGTATGTGCTCTGACTTAGACTGATCATCCTTCTAGATCTTTCTCTATAGATCCTCATTCCTAGAATGTAGGATGCCTCTCCTAAGTCTTTAATGGAGAAATTGCTCCCTAACCAAGTCTTAACAGCGTTTAGAGAAGGTATGTCATTCCCCATTAGTAGTATATCATCAACATATAGTACTATGAATGCCACATAGCTCCCACTAACCTTCTTGTAAACACACGGTTCATCTTCGTTTCGAACAAAGCCATACTCTGTGACTATTTCATTAAAACGGATATTCCATCTCCTAGAGGATTGCTTCAATCCATAAATGGATCGACATAATTTGCATACCTTGCCAGCATTCCTTGGATCGACAAAACCCTCAGGTTGTGTCATGTACACATCCTCTTCAAGGCTTCCATTAAGGAAGGCTATTTTGACATCCATTTGCCAGATTTCATAATCATGGAATGCTGCAATGGCAAGTAAAATCCTTATAGACTTGACCATAGCCACTGGTGAGAAAGTTTCATCATAGTCAATACCATGAATTTGTTTGAAACCTTTTGCAACCAGCCTAGCTTTATAGGTCTGAACATTTCCATCCATGCCCTTTTTCTTCTTAAAAACCCATTTGCACCCTATGGGTTTTACCCCTTCAGGTGGATCAACCAAAGTCCATACTTGGTTTTCGTACATGGAATCTATCTCGGATTTCATGGCTTCAAGCCATCTCTTAGAGTCTGGACTGTTCATAGCATCTTGGTATGTGAGAGGCTCATCTTCATCTATGAGCATCAAATCACCACACTGAGTCATGAGAAATCCATATCTCTCTGGCTCATGGCGAAATCTACCAGATCTACGAACAACCTGTGTTTGTTGAGCATTATCATTATTCTGCTCTTGTTCCACTTCAGGTTCAATGCTATTTTGCGGTTCTCGATCTTCATCGAGATCTATAGTTCTCCCACTGTTTCTTTTGGAAACAAAATCTCTTTCCATGAAGACAGCATCTCGAGCAATAAACACTTTCTGCTCAGAAGGACTATAAAAATAATACGCCTTTGTTTCATTAGGGTATCCTACAAAAATGCACTCTTCAGATTTAGGTCCAAGCTTGTCAGATTCTTGACATTTCACAAATGCCTTACATCCCCAAACTTTCATAAAGTTCATGCCTGACCGTTTCTCCTTCCATATCTCATATGGAGTCTTTTGAACCTTCTTAGTAGGAACACGGTTAAGTGTGAAAGCCGCTATTTCTAGAGCGTAACCCCAGAAACTAATTGGAAGATCTGCATGACTCATCATCGATCGCACCATGTCCAACAAGGTGCGATTTCTCCTCTCTAAAACTCCATTCCATTGAGGTGTTCCTGGCGGAGTGAGTTGTGATACAATACCACACTTTTTCAAATACTCTCTAAATTCAGTGTTTAAGTATTCACCCCCACGATCGGATCGTAAGATCTTAATACTTGCATCTCCGCCTATTTGCTTCTCTACTTCAACCTTGTATTCTTTAAATTTTTCAAAAGAATCGGATTTGTTCTTCATAAGATATACATATCCATATCTACTGAAATCATCAGTAAATGTTATGAAATAGTAGTAGCCTCCTCTAGCCATTACACGCATTGGGCCACATACATCACTATGTATTAGCTACAGACGTTTAGTGGCCCTTTGACCCTTACCAGTGAAAGGGGCTTTAGTCATCTTACCAAGCAAACAAGATTCACATTCTTGGTATGATTCACAATCAAACTTATCCAAGTATCCATCCTTATGTAATTTGGATATGCGTTTCTCATTTATGTGGCCTAGACGACAATACCAGAGGTATGTTTGATTTGAGTCATTCATTTTAAGTCGTTTGTTTTCTATATTATAGACAGGGTTATCTAAATCAAGAACATATAAACCATTAAATAAACGTGCAACACCATAGGTTAAATCATTCAAAGCAAAAGAGCAACGGTTGTTCTTTATTGTAAACGAAAAACCTTTCTTTTCCAAACAAGAAACAGAAATAATGTTTCTGCGAATCGCAGGCATGTAAAAACAGTCTTCTAGTTCTAAAACAAGCCCAGAGGGCATAGATAAATAATAAGTCCCTACAGCTAAAGCAACAACTTTTGCTCCATTGCCTACTCTTAGGTCCACTTCTCCCTTAGCCAAAGTTCTACTTCTCTGCAGGCCCTGCACATTTATACAAATGTGAGAAGCACATCCAGTATCAAATACCCAAGATGTAGAAATAGACAAATTGACTTCTATAACATAAATACCTGATCCAGAAATCTGAACTGCTTTCTTTTTCTTCAGATCCTCCAAGTAAATTGGACAGTTTCTCTTCCAGTGACCATCTTTCTTACAGTAGTGACATTCACCCTTGGCCACACCACCTTTAGGCTTTAAAGCCTGTTTGGGACCTGACTTTGGTTTGGGTGTAGAATCAGATCCAATCTTCTTCTTACCCTTCCATTTTCCCTTCCCTTTGGCCTTACCTTTATTTCCCACCATCAGTATGGGAGCAGGTTCAGCTGTCTTCATGTTGGTCTCATATGTTCTCAACATATGCAACAATTCAGTAGGTGTTTTGTCAAATTCTTTCATATTGTAGTTCACAACAAATTGAGTGAATTTGTTGTTCAAAGAATTCATGATTAGGTCAATACCAGTTTCCGGACCAATCGGGAAACCCAAAGTTTCAAGGTACTCAATGTAACCAATCATCTTCAGAACATGTGGGCCAACTGGTTCACTCGCCCCTTGTTTGCAATTAAAAAGTGACTTACTCGTATTGAACCTTTCTTGACGAGTTTGGCTTGCAAACATGCTTTGCAAGTGCTCATTGATAGTATATGCATCCATATGCACATGTTGTCTTTGAAGCTCAGCACTCATAGTTGCCAACATAAGACATGCAACATCATTTGCATCATTCTCATCCCTTGTGCATGCTGCTCGTTCATCAGCAGTAGCACCCTCAGGAAGGGGGCCTGGAGGAGGAATATCAATGACATGAAGCTTGCGCTCCTACCTGAGGACAATCCTCAAATTCCTCTGCCAGTCTAGGAAGTTGTTTCCTCCTGTCAGCTTGTCCTTCTCAAGGACTGAACGTACGGATAGTGTGTTTGTGTTGTTTGCCATTACTCAGTATCTATAATAATAAAAGTGCAAAATAAACATTAGATTGTCTGAGTTAAAATTTTATGTTCATATGATTATGATATATTCATAATATATCTCCCACTATTTTTTTTTATCAAATTAATAGCCCTAACTATTAATTCGGAAAGTATATCCCATAAATCTTTCTAGTGAGCCAAGATCCATATTTCGTCATGTTCTAAGTCAACCACTGGTATCCTTAAAACATGATTATTTAGGTAGACAACAGTTGTCAATTATATCATATATAATTCTTGGATAATTTGGTGAACAACAATTGATCTTATCTATCTAATAGATTTTTAACCAAACTCTATGCTTCTAAGTTCATAATAGTTGAATATAACCGTTTATATTCACCTTATTATGATGACTCAGTTAAGTTAGACCCAATGATACAACGTCCGAATATAACCGTTTATATTCATCGCATTTCACCATGATAGATAGGAGTCCCCTGCCACTGACAGCCCTTCCCCTTATCGATCTAGGATTTAATGAGTGTTCATTCATTGGAAAGCATCTGATTAAATCTTAATATTTTTACTTAGGGATTTTTAATTTAGAACGATCATGATCCCATCATAAAGAGATTCCCAATTTTTCCTTGAATAAAATACTTCAAATCAATACTCGTCAATGGTTTGATTTCCAGGTAGTGGAGGAGTCACATCGGTCTCGCTTAAAACCCACAGCCTTACAAGTTCTATGAACCCGTTGTTGACAAAATCGCCCCATGTCAGAAATAAAGAAAATTCGTATTTTATTCCATGTTTCATAAACACAAGAATCTCATGATCGTTTGTTAATTTTAAATCTTGAGTCGTTACAGATTTTATCTTATTTAAAGGCATGGCATGGGTGATGTATCTAATACATACATGCATCATTAATCTAATTAAAACATGTATTTTCTACTCTACACATACTATTTATACATCATATGAAAAGTGCGTAAAGTAAACGTACAATAGTTATGGCCCAATCCTATGTGATCTTTTCAGGCTAATGAAAAGATCAAGGTCAGTCTATGGTGTAAAAATAACTATTACATATGTCTTCTCTATTGCTTCTATTGTCTCCTTGGCCTCCATAGGATGCCTCCTCTTTCCCTTGTCCTTCTTGGATGTTACATTAAGAATTATACTAATGAACTTACAAAAGAACTCGAGTTACATTCGAGATAAAACAACTACAAATAGAAAACGACATGCAAGTCGTATTTATTACAAACCAAAAGAATAAACCATTACAACTAAGGTCTTAAGGCCATAACTATGCACCATACTCAAGTAACCATTAAAGAACATGATAGATCATATAAAGATGACATACTATTTATCACTTATCATGATCCAATCAAGAATAATAAATAAGTAAAGCATATGTCATAAGCACAAATTAAAAATGAAACCCTAAGCATGCGGAAATTTTTGCAAAATCAAGTATCAGAATACTAGCAAAACATGTATCAGAATACTATTCCAGAAGCATGTATCAGTATACATACGATCCATATCCCAGTTACCAAAAACATGTATCTTTATATATATTTTAAGAGATCGCATACATATGAGTTATGGCAAATCTTAAACATACTATTATCATCATATAGATCATTAACAGATTCATCATATCATTCATATAACATAACTGTTATCATGGCAGACTCATATAACATAACTGTTATCATGGCAGACTCATCACACATGCATACTTGTAAAAATACAGTAAACACGTAACCAAATCAGCCCCTTATACACGTAGCTCCGATGCCATTGTTGGGTTTCGAAGGCATAAAACGCAGCGGATAAACGTAAATAAAACAAAAATTTTGAAACCCAAAAACAGGATCCATGTATAATTATGGGCAGATTATGGAGATAACGAATCATACCTTTCTAGAGCTTAACTTTCACGAACTCAACGGAGATCCTAGCTATCACGCTTTGTGTCTACCTCTCGGAGAAACACCTCTATGGTATCCACACGAGCACCTTCAAGAACGTCTCACGAACTTGACTACGGAATGGATGTACTAGCCTCCTTCTTGACGATCTGAATTGCCTCTGCCTCTCTTTGCTGCTAGGGTTTTCTCAAAAACGTACAAGCCTCTTTAACCTATCATTATGTATTTATAATGGCTGATTAAAAAGGCCTATAACAGCAAAGCCCAACCCTAGTAGGTATTGGATTAAATAATAAAAACAAATTTCTATTATTTAATTAATAACTAAGTCATACTTAATTATTATGGGCAAAAACATTCCTTTTAATTCAAATTTATATTATCTCAATTAAGTCTTACTTAATTATAATAAAATTCAAATAATCATCAATTAATTTAAATTAACTATTCCATTAAGTGCTCTATTTGTGCGACCCTATAGGCTATTATTTAATTGGCAATAATTTTATTCTCTAATAAAATTATAAACAATGAGCGGTATCTAGTAATACATCATTGTTACCCAATTAAACAATAATTAAATCGTGATTAGATAAAACCTTTCGTGATTAATGTTTTTCGTGTAATATAATCCCTTTAACCATACATATTATAGATTAAACTCGAGGCATGTATTTAGTCATCCTCTTCAACATTTAATCTGGGTTTACTTGATCCATGAGTAGATTATCAAGACAAATCATTATTTGAGCATGGCCATGCTTTTATAATCTCACTCAATCAAGAGGCCAATAATATCTCTCCTAATTATAGGAGGGTTAAATCCTTTATCTATCATTCATATTTCTCATACGACTCATGATATACCCGATGTCCACTTTTATCATCACCCGATCAAAAGTAACTTTTAATGTAGTCAAAGTATATTAATCCTCATATAGAAATATAATGATTTCAAGTCAAAGGATCGTTACACCATTATCACTGTGAGTCTTTCTTATGACTTTATTAAACATGAAGAATCTCACTGTGGGTCTGTCCAGTACCATGTACTCTCACATGTACCTATGTATTGACTTTAGTATCCCCATACTTATAACCAATGAGATGTGGTTATCTTGTCAAACAACATACTAGTCTATCTATGTATTATTATTGTCCTATATAATAATACTCGACTAGGGACCTTTAAGAATATGATATATTATATAATCTCAAGTTCAAGTCATGTACTTAAACTATACAATTTGTATCATGATTCTAAGGACATTTATTATGCTAACAAAATATCGCAGTAATTAAGGTCATAATAAATACATTTATTGAATGATCAACTGACATAAAGATTATAAAAGAATAATGTATTGCCTCTAGGGCACCTACACTAACACTTAGCAGGATAACAAAAGATGGAAAATTTTGAGAAATATATCACTGATGTCACTTCTCATATATCAACCAATAATGAGAAAATCACCAAACTCCAAAAGGAGATAGAAACCCTGGTTCAGGAGAACCAACATTTTCTGAAACAAATTATGGAAGCCATAAAAGACAAAACAACTTTACAAGCTTCAGTTGCAATCCCTACAATAAAACCTATAACATTTTCATCAAAGCTTGCAACCATGCCATCACCTTCAACCAACATATCAACTACTCTATCAAATTTATCAATGAGTGATAAGCTGAAACACTCATCTGAGATAGTGAAAACATATGAGCAAATGATGAAATATTATGATTATAAATCTAACCCTGATGTTTGCAGACTGACAAAATCTACAAAATATCCCAGATATATTTGTTGTGAAAATGCAAAACCTGACATAGTCTATAACCTGTTTATACATGGTTTTGTTGACAAGATATTAACAAATGAAACCATGTATTGTATATCAAAACTACCAAGTATAATTGTCAAATCCATGGAAGCTATGGTACGAGAAATGGGAGCAGGCTCATACGGAATACAAGTTTTTGATGCATCAACTGATCTAGTTGGAAAACCCATAGTAATATGTCAACTATTTAAATTGGGAAGGAATATGGCAGATATTGTGGGAGAAACCAAAAGCTTGAAATTGCCAAATCCCTGTGATATTAACAAATTCCAAGAATGGTTATATGAAAAACGAGCCATTGGTCTAGCTACCCTCAGGTCCAAAATACAAGATATACTACGAGCTCAGAAAGTTATAATCATTTTTGAAAGCCATGGTGGAGGTTTCACCGAAAGTATAATAACCTTATATTATGATAATACTATACAAAATTCAGGTACTATGGCATTAGAGATAATGCTTGATAAAATAGAAAACCTGAAATATAATCATGCAAAATATAGTACTGAATATTATCAAAGAATAACAGGTCCTAGAAAGAGACCTATTATCAGTCTAAAAGATAATGATAAAGGGAATTCTGATCCCTTTGCATGATACAAAAATGGTGTGATACACCAAAACACTGTAAATTGAATGGTGAAAACCAAAAAATATGAAAGAGTTATATTACCAGAAGATAAAAGATTCCTTTCAACAACAAAATATCAAGGCAAAATGACAAAAATGGAAAAAGAAGAAAAGAAAAAGCAGATTCCCTGGAAAAGATGACAGATCCTGCAAGATATCATGGCAGACACAGAAGATAAAGATGAAGAAAATATGAAGAGACGACAAAAGAAGAAATGGCAGACAAAGAAAATAAAAGATTCGTGGAAAAAACCTGCAAAAGAGAATTATTAGTAATTATGTAAAAGAAACCGGTTATTCCGGTAATCTGTAACCATATAGAAGGACTACTATAAATAAGTCCATGCATAAAATATAAAGGATATCTGAAAATTTCTGAAGTTCAATTCTCTCTTTGAATATGTCTGGCTAAACTTCTTCACTCTCTATAAACTCTACTAAGAATATATAATAATAATAGAAAAGATTATTTAATATGTATTATACACAATCAGGATTGATTCAGAAAAATAATACCTTGAAGAATAGCAATATGGAAGAGACCGTGTGAGGACTCCTGCATCCAGCCAAGAATATCCAAAAGAGCATGGAGAGCGTAAAGGATAATAGGGCAAGGGTAAGTTGAGACTTCCGGTGACCAGAAAGCTATTGTAAGAGGTAAAAATTCTGATTTAAATCTTATTGTGTATGATAGCATTATAAAATAATGTTCTCTAAGATTATGATGTTTAATTAGTATGAGGTTATAGGGATGATTTCATTTAAAATAATGAATTCATTTTTGTCTACTGCTTACTACATGCGAAAAATAACCATATTAATCGATACGAATATGTATGCGCCTTCCCTCTTTAGGATTGTGAGAATTATAAACGATAACGATCCAGAAATTGGTATATAACCATCCAGAAATTGGTATATAATTGGTATCCCCAGAAATTGGTACTCAGATGACTCTACAGTTTACTCTTCCTCACTTGAGACATAGTCCTCAACAAGCACATCATCTTCATTGAAAGAATCAGGAGTAGCCTTTTTGCATAACAAATTATTGACCTCTTCAGAAGCTTGTGATATATCTGAAGAGTTTGATTTACCATTATCAACACTCTCTAATTCTATCACATGTTTCTGTCCAACATCACTGGATCTAATGTCAATTATGGCTCCGATGATTTGGTTGTCAATAATTTCCTTTTCACTAATAGCAGAGTTCTGATAATCTTTCAGTTTAAATTCCAACTCAGCTATCTGACTCCTACAGACAGCATCTAAATCCTCACTGGCTTTGACCATATTCTCTTGGCATTCATTACGTTTCTTAAGATTATCTAATTTAACAGTAATTAGGACTAGTTCTTCTTGTTATTGAGCAGCAATCTATTCTTAAATTTTATTATATTTATTTCCTCTTTAAAGTTGAACACACTAGCATGAAGTTGAAACAATTCTACTCTTCTATCCTTATCACAATATTTGCAATCATGCCAGGATATATTAGCAGTTGTCTCAGAAGATACCTGCAATGAAGAAGTTTCCATTGATGTAGGATCATTGCATTTTTCTTGCTCTACATCTGTACCATTCCAGTGCTTTTCATCACTGACTAATTCTTTGTCCTGATGCTTCTTTTGTCCATCTTATTCCTTCTCAAACAAGCTTCCTTTTCCTTTGCTTGTGTGGACTCTTCCAATTCACTGTTAGAGTGTCCCTTTTCTTCATCATCACACAATTCATGTGTGCTTCCTTCAATTAAATGTTCCTTGCAGCATTCACTGGATACCGACTCTGTAGATTCTCCATGTTCAAGATCTTGACTGTCTCCACTAGATGACTTAACCTTATATTTGGAATTTCTTCTGAATTTAAGTGCACTACATTTAGAAGCCATCTCAAACATAGTTTGATCTTCTAATTTATCAAGCTCTTCCAAAGTATAATAGTCATCTATAGCTTCTTCATTTTCAGTCATATTTGATCCACTTGTAGAAGCTTCCGAAGTTAGTGATCCTTTAACATTTTCTTCAGGAATTCGGTATTCCTCTGCTACGGGACATGTTGGTTCTTTCATGGTCTTTTTTATGTTGTTCACTGTCTCAGACCTATGGTTGACATTTTTTTGCTTTTCCTCAGCTTCATAGGTCTTCAACTTGTCATAAAGCTCATCTAATGACATTGTGTTGAAGTCCAGTCCCTCTCTGTTGGATGACACTTTTTTTTTTCAAATGATTGGGCAAGGTAAGAATAAACTTTCTGTTTATCTATTTCTGTGAGTATTTCTTCCCAAGTGTATTCATTTCATCCAAAAGTTGGGTGTACCTTCCAAGCAATTGTTTGATATTTTCACCAAAAAGAGATTTAAACTCCTTGTACTCAGACATCAGAAAATTCAATCTCTTTTTGTCTTCAGTTCCCTCCACTACAACTCTAATGGTTGCCCACGTGTATTTAGCACTAACATAATCCTTAATCCGATGATGCAAGTTGGAATCCATTGACTCAACTAAAATTGATCGAAGACTTTCATCCAAAGAAACTAATTTCTTATCCCTATCAGTGTATTTAGACGGATCCTTTGGGATAAACTCTTACAGAAATGTCCTTTCTTGGTACAAACATACCACTCTCTAAAATTCCTTTGTAATCATGGTTTACCATTAAAATAAATAGAGTGATCTTTTTTTCCACAATTTATAGCTGTTTTCACTAACATTACTGAAGGAAGGAAACTTGATGCCATTAACTGTCCGAATACTCATATTTTCAGATCTACAAAAATTCTACAATATAACGTCTCAAAATACGATAACCCAAATAGTCAAAATCCACAAATACCAATCAATCAACCAATCCACAACAATCAAGAACACTACGACCACAAGATAACCCAAATTAGATCTACACACCAGAAGCACTCCCAGACTCCGCAATAACCAAAACCAACACAGAGCTTACTAATCTTACGGATCTAATATGTACATCGATCAGTAGGCTCTGATACCAATTGTTAGGTCCAAAAGGTACATACAAAGGGGGGTGAATGTATGTTTTTCATTTTTATCAAATTAATGCAGCGGAATATGAAACTAAACGAAATAAACACACAAAGAAATTCTGGGTAAATATTATTTTTATTCAAAAGTATAAATACCCGGAGGGTTTGCTTACAACTCCAAATACAAAGATTCGAAGCTACAATTATAAAAAGAACCAAAGCAACAAGCTATAAATCTAGGATTCTTCTTATCACTCTAAAAATCTAAAGCTCTTTTCAAAAGGTATTAAATACAATTAAAGGAGCTTTAAATAATAAGTGTTACAAGTTTGTAAGACTTTAAATGGTGTGAATTAAATCGGACATGACCTCTCCTTGTTAAATCAAGCTTTCAAGAAGTGCTGAGATAATTTTACAAGAGCTCCGCACTTTGTAAAAAATGGAGAGATACATTCAATCTGCATCTTTTGATTATATAGAGTAGTAGGCTAGAGAGAGAAGAAGACTACGTGGCTATACCAGGACCATACATTTAAATTGATACAGCTTGCAAATATCCTTGTTACTTGCGACCAGGAGTTGTAACTTGAATAATTTCTAAGTGGTAAATGGTGACCAAGGGGATACAAGAAAGGATTTCTTACTTAGCTTTTCATCCAACATATCTAACTTGTGACTCCTTGCATCTTATATATACCTTAGAGTTTTTACTATCTTGCGACCTTGTACTCCCTTTTGAATGCTTACTTGCAAATGGATGAATTTAGGATGCTAAGCTGTGACTCAAATTACTCCTTGCATTCCTAAGTTGTGACTCCACCTAGTAAAACAAAGAGTTTGCCTTAGTTTAATTTCATTTCTGGCGACAACTCCTTCTGTTTTACAAGCCTGAAGTCTATGCGTGTATAGCACAACCAAAGAAATAAAAGGCAGCAGGAGGTTAGCCACGCACAAGTGTATAGAAGAGAACCATACCTGCAATTTCCTTAGATTTACAATCTGTGTTGTTTAATTTCTTTAATTTATTTGATAATCATGACTTGACCATGCATGCAGAGAGTTCATATGCATAACGGAACAAACAAACTCGAGACCTGCCAAATTCCTTAATATACAATGTGGTGCCCCAAAATCCGAGGTCCGGAATCTCGGAGGCACGCCATCTAACTTATACAACCACATAACTCATATATGCTCATGCTTAACGACCCCACACTTATCACACATACACACACTTACAGGTTATTATCTTGGAAATGAAATATTCATAACTAGAGTGATTTCCATCGAGTGATAATTATTACAACCCAAAAGTGATTAAGTCTTACTGAGGAGTAACCTTTAAGTAAGGCTGGTCCGCCGGTCAAATATACGTTTCTTGTTTATTACCTTACATAAGTCATACTTATAAATAAGCCGAACTAAAAACAACTGAAAACTAATTCAGCTTATTCGAACTACCTGTGGTACAGCACCAAACAATCTACAGAACAACTGGCCATTTCCTACCCGTTTCCTGGTTGTAGTTCTCATGGCAGGCATCTTGATTCACTGTTGTGTTGTGTCAATTTAAGAAAACAAGTGTGAGCTATAATGCCCAGCATAATAATGTATAGTATGAAAATGACTGTATGATAACCTACGTAAAACATCATATATGATAATTATGTTTTATTCGAAAATAGTTTTCCCTTGGTGATACACACCTTCTTATGAAAACAGTTCTTTAGGCGATTTTATTATCCTGCGAATACCTTAATAGGAAACCCAGCACCTAGGCTTGGGTTACGGTATTGCATCACAATTCCAATTGGAAGAAATTAGGACACTCGTTGGAGCCACCGTATACGATGATCAGTCGTAATACGATAATAGTAACCTTTTCTACTAGTAGAAGGACGACACCTTCGTATCCATCTAGCACACATAGTACCAGAGTCTACGCCTCCCTTGTCCTTTAAAAGAATTCTATCAATCTCGAGAACTCGAACCACACCGAAGTTTCCCAAGCATTTTTCTTGTTGATAGAAACAGCTTATCTCACTAAGATATAAGTGTATATATGTATATACGTACTTCCGAGATTTTCAGAGGAAGTACTAAGGATGTGAGTTGACCGTTATCAACAGATAATTAAATAAGGGGGAAAAGTTTCTCCTTGAAACTATATTCAAAATATTAAATAAGTCGGGATAATATTCACCGACGATCTGAAATTATTTGAATGATGTTCCGAAATCAGGAAGTATATTTTAAATCAGGATCTATGATTTTTAAATCAATAATAAACCCTTTAAAGAATAATAAATAATTAAATAATAATCGATAAATAAATAAACCTCGAATGAGTTTACTCTCTAAAAGAATATTTAAAATAATATTCCTCAACTAGTTTATGTCTACGTAGTTAATAATCTTTCATGTATAATCGGGTTTCAAATACATGATCGTTGGAGTATACTTCTCACGTAATAAAGGAATAGGTATATAGTATTTATTATTCGAACAATAAAATATAGTTGAAGGAATATGATCGTTGGGAAATCTTTTTAATAAAAGTTCGTGGTATTTCTAATATTTCGTAAGTGGATGTTGAGTCCCTTTAAAATGTACTACTATGGACTTATAATCGTCCTATAATATCACCGGAATGACTCCCGGGTTTTCGTCTTAAAATCCCGACCGACTCTCGGTCTTATATAATACGTCACGCTTAAAGCGGAATTAACATTTCACAATATATACTTATCGTACAACATCGCTACATTATGCGAAAATTCAACAACTACGTATCATGGCAAACTTGGTATTTATACAATGATAATAAAACAATTCCTTCACAACACAATAGTAAATGGAGTTGGGTTTGTAAACTTGCCTGGGTATCTCGAGGTGGAGGATGCTCTAGGTTCCGCTCGAAAATCTATAACCATAAACATAATTCGTTAGGTCTCGTTCTAATTTTCGGCGACTCGCACTCACGCGCTACTTATTATATACCCTCTCAACTTATATTACCATTATTATTCCTTTAAGTCATTATTCACATCATGGTCGCTTCATTTTTCTAAGTATCTTAGGTTCATTCTCATTTTTGCCGTCGGCTCCGCTTATGGATCCTACGGTTTCTAATCGCGCGGTCTCGGCTCCGATATTTTTATAAAATTGAAAAATCATTATTTTTACTTGAAATTTTTATGGAAGTTAGGAAACTCAAAATACTACTCTCTATAAATATTTCATGATTTATGAATACTTTTATGTCGATCCTTTATATTTTCAAAGTACGTAATTTATAGCAGTTTTTGTCGCGTAAATCACTTTTAGTAAAATGGCCATAACTTTTGATCCGTAAATCAGAATCAAGCGATTCAAGCGCCTAAACGATCCTTATAACATTGTATACCATAATAAAGGATTATTTTTCAAGAAACTACAGTTTGCAACTTTGGTACTTTCTGCAGAAACTTAAAGTTACGATATGTTGGTTTTAACAGAGTTACGTTTACGTTCGGGGTTTCGTTTACGTCCTAACTCTTAACACAACCACCAACAATCATCATCTCATCATCAACACACAAACTCCTCTCAAGAACATCATGTTCTTGAGGCAACAACAATCAACCTTAAATCTACTTAACTAAACATCAAGATTCCAACCATACCACTTCTAAAGCTAGGTGTACAACTATATACTAAATGGATCTTAAAAATGAACCTTAAATAAAGTTGGGCCAAAGATTGTTACCTTTATTGAAAGCTTGAAATGTGTTCTTGAGGATGGTGGAGTCTTGGGAGTGCTTGGTATGGTTTTTGGAACCTAAAATCACCATTGAAATCAAGAAACCAAAGAGGAGTTACTATTCATACTATTCACTAGAGACTTTCTTGATTTTATTTCACCTATCAAACCTTGATAAAAAGAGATGAAAGAATTTTCTTACCTTATTTTGATTGTTAGGAATCTTGAGAATTAATGGGATGATTTTACCATGGCTAGATTTTGAGTTTTGAATTTAAATTCCTCCCTTCTTTCTTGAAAAGCCGAATGGAAACAAGTGGGAGAGAAGGGGGTATTTATGCTTGCTTTGTCACGCCCCCAACTTGAACAGCAAAATAAATATAGCTATTACAAAATTTTAAAAGAGATAACACAACCAAATCCAAGATCTTACAGTTTAGGGTTTGGAACAGCCCAACACTACCAACTATTACATCTGATTTTAAATACCGAGTCCTCACACTAACTACTATCACTTATTCTACCTGAGCTCGAACATAAGCATCAGCATCACAGGTCTTACGGGCAGTCTGCTTGAATCTAATCATAACTGCTAGCTGTAATATCAGGATAAAGCAAGAAGTGAGCCAAATGCTCAACAAGTGCTAACAGTATGATACAAAACATAAATCGAGATATTCATTAAAGAATGACAATGGAAAGACATAACTAATGATAACGAGGGATAAAACTATGAGTGATGGCATCATTTGCTTGTACCAAAACAATTTCAAAATCATATCTTAATCAAAATCATTTTATGACGCTACGGATTACAGCCGGTGATCAGCTGCAAAGTAATCCCGAACCTCCCTGGGTTCTAAAACATTAATGGGAATCCCTAAGCAACTTTTAAGCCTAATATAAGTGTGGAAAAGACTCGCGTCTCAGTCCAGATCCACCATTCAAAGAAAACATTTATCCCCCTTTGGGACTGAAAAACCCACATTTTATTTATTTCAAAAACTGATGCCGAATTATAACAAAATCTCTTTTAACAGTAAACATTTTTATCCAGGGATTATAGATCAACTCGAAACACGGGAAAAATGGTACTAATCTCAGGGCCATGATTCACAAAACTTTACTCTATTAGGGTAACTAAAAGGTTTTCATATGTCAAAACTTGGACAAGAAAATTTAGTGAGGCTAATGGATAATATGAAGGGGTAATGCCAAACTGGGCTTAAAGCAATGGTTTCTCGTCAAGGTACAGGTGTTGGATCATCGAGAAGATAAGCTTCATGAATACTATTGGTGTTAAGGTATGAAGAAATGATCTTTAGCTCAGGATATATCAGAGTTGTCAAGCTTTAGCATAGGAAAGAGGGGTATCAATCAATGAGGGATCACTTTGACAAGTATCTGACTTTCAGGGTTCAAGGTAAGGTTCTATACGGGTTCAAGTATCAGGATGAGATATCATTACTTAGGAATCATTAGCATGTTAATCAAGAGGATCAATCAAGTGCTATAACAACTCTTTATTTTATCATGGCATTTAACTATCATGAAAAGACTTTTGAACTACTTGCAATACGTACTCGAGGGTTCATGGCATTTCTATATGATTCAAAGATAAATGTAAGATACGCTTGATTTAATATATCAAATGACAAGGATAGTTGTAGCAATGTATGAATTATTAGCAGTAAATACGAAGGTCAAGCTAAATCACTTGCCTTGAGAAAGGCTGGTCTGGTCTGACTGGTAGGAGCAACTGGAGCTTCACTCGACCTTTATGGCAAGTTTTCCCTCGTCTCGAGATCCTACATAAATAATAATCCTCATTATAATATATTCTCACTAACTTAACCTATTTACAACCCGAAATTAAACACGGATGGCACTTAGGCCTATATGCACCAAATTTTATATTCACTTTTAAATTACGAAAGTACACACATAGCCACATAATCACATATCATATATTAATACTAATAACACCATATATACCATAATGCAACACTAGGCTTGGATGATCTCGACTCACAACGTAAGTCACTTGGTCGCTAAACTAGACAAGGTCTTCTAATTTTGGCTTCCTAACTCGATGTGCCTTTACTAAACTATCCAAAACCTATTGACCCTCACTTGTGCCTTTTGCTCTAATGACCTTATACTATCTTACAACTATGGTGGTCAACCTAATACTCACTTCTAAGTGTTCTAAAACTATGTGATAAGTAAAAGTGCTCACTGGTGCAGATTTCAGAATGACAACTATGGTTTCTTGAGTGCATTAAACACTCTTAAACTACAAGTTTTCCTTCAAAACTTTTACACAAGACTCTCCTGACCAAAGGACATCTCACAAACTTGATGTGGCTCAAGGGCCTGGCTTGGGCCTTCTTGGGCCTAAGCTAAAAGCCCAAGGTTCCCCTGTTTTTCTGGGCAGAAAATGCCCTGTCTTGAATTAACTTGTGACACATGGTTCTAACTCATATCCTATGAACTATGGTTGGAAAAACTTTTCTGACTCCCTCTAACTAAGGCCCAACAGGGCCTAATGAGGGCCTACCCATGACATGGTCAAATCTCCCTATTTCTAAGTTGCAACAAAACTGTCCCCTGCTGGACAGATTTTGTTATTCTACTTGTGCACCTAACCAAATGACATGCAAACCTCCAACCAACACCTAAAACCTTTTATATACTCCCAATACCAACTTCTGGTGGCTTGGGCCTCAAAGTGCACATCAATGACATGGTCAAAACTCACTCTAAACCTCAGGGTACTAAACTGATTTTCTGCAGAATCTATAACTCTCATTTCTCCAAGGTTTTGACTTGACAAACTCAACTTCCAACAACCCAATACTCAAACCAAGACTTGAACATGGTAATCTACTGAACTAACTCCCTTATTCTCAAAATAACCTTGGTTGAGATCATCCTTACCTAAGGTATAATTATGGCAAAACAAAAGAAACTACACTTCACAAATCACAAATCTTCATGCTTTTGAAACAACAAGATATGCATTTTTATAAAAGATGACCACGAATTATTACCATGCAACAAGAAGCATAAATCAATATTAACACATTATTCCTACTGAAATTAAGGCTTACTAACAAAATTTTTCCAAATGATCAAAATCTTGTAACATTCTAAGAGAAATCCACATGCATGCATGTCTTCGGGTTTTGCAAACCAAAACAACACATTTTCTACATATATTCTATCATAAAATTGACATGCAAGCCTATCATAAGCTATACCTATATGATCACTTAGCATGCAAAGAGTTTTATCAAATTTTCACCACAAAATTCAAGTCATTATCACATAAACATGCAAAAAAAATTGAGTTAAGCAACAAGAATAGTCTTAAGGACCATTCATTCGGCGCTCATATGGTCATGGCCGAATGAAAAGGATGGAAATGGCCATTTAATCATCAAGAGTTTCCCTCTCAAGACTTGGCACTTCTCCATTCCTTGCAGTCCTTTCAAAAACAACCCTAAACTCACAAGAATCAAGGTTGTATTTTGAGTTTCACTAGAACCTTTACATGCAACCTCAAAACTTAAACTTTCTATTCAAAACTCTTTGAAATATGAATGATCATGGTATGGGAAATAACATTTACTTGTATAAAGAGTAGAAGCTTGGTTGAGGAATGAAGAAAAATGGGGAGGAGTGGTTCTCGGCTAAAAGCCGAGAGTGAGGGGGGAAGGAGGGCCGAGAGGAGGGAGAAGGGAGGGAGGAGAGAGTGAGGGGTGAATGGAGTATGAAAATGATCATGACACTTTGCTTGTTTTATGGTATTTGATTTGACAAAATTTGAGTGGAAAGGATAATTAACAAGACTATCCCTCCACTTATACTTGGTTCATTTTGCATGGAAGGGTAAAGAAGGAAATTGGCTAGAAAAATAAGAGTTAGTGGGGTTGGAATTGACTCTTTAGCCCTTTTGGAATGTATGGAAGGAATTTGCATGCAAGGACTTTCTTGTAATTTGCTAAATATGACAACTAAAATTTATAATGATTTATTTTTATAAAATAAAATACAAGTTCAAAAATTATAAAATTTATACCATAAAATAACTTGGATTTTTAGAGACTTTATAAAATTATTTTCAAAATTTGTGAACAAAATACCTTTTAAAAGAAAATTTTTCCAAGGCTTAGAATATTCCTTATAAATAAAAAATAAAGCAATTAAATAAATTCTTGCTTTGAAAAAATCATATACTACATAAAGCAAATTTATAATACAGAAATTTTCACTCACACAAACATACAATCATTGAATATATTTTCATTCGGCTTTAATATTATACCAAATCCACAAATAATATTACATAAAATGCCGGTCGTAACATCCTCTCCCCCTTAAGGGATTCTGTCCCCAGAATCTAAGAGAACAGATGAGGATACCGGGAACACATATCAGACTCTAACTCCCAAGTCGATTCTTCGACCTTAGGGTTCCTCCAAAGTACTTTCACTAACTTTACCGATTTATTCCTAAGACTCTTTACTTGCCAGTCGAGTATTTTAACCGGTTGCTTCATAAATGACAGGTCTGCCTGAATTTCTACAGGTTCATATTCTATCACATGGCTAGCATCAGGATTGTACTTCTTAAGCAACGACACATGGAACACATTATGCACATGCTGATACTGAGGTGGTAAGGCCAACTCATAGGCCACATTTCCCACTTGACTCAATATTTCAAAAGGACCTATGTATCTAGGTGCTAACTTCCCTTTCTTGCCAAATCTAAACAACCCTTTCCTAGGTGACACCTTCAGCAACACAGCTTCACCAACTTGGTATCGAACATCCTTACGCGCTGGATCCGCATACTTCCTCTATCTATCTTGAGCAGCAAGCAACCTTTTCTGAATTAACTTGACTGAATCATGCAACTGTTGTACCAATTCCGAGCCGAGAATTCTTCTTTCTCCTACTTCATCCCAACTTATTGGTGATCTACATTTTCGCCCGTACAAAGCTTCGTATGGTGGCATGCCGATACTGGAATGATAGCTGTTGTTGTAAGAGAATTCAATCAACGACAAATGGTCGTCCCAACTTCCTGCAAAATCGATTGCACAACTTTGCAACATGTCTTCAATTGTTTGAATTGTCCTTTCACTCTGGCCATCAGTCTGCGGCTGGTACGCCGTGCTCATATTCAACTTCGTGCCAAGACATTCCTGAAATTGCTTCCAGAATCTCGAGTTAAATCGGGGATCTCTGTCTGAAACTATTGATACGGGTACTCCATGCCTTAGTACGATTTCGCACACATACAGATGAACCAACTTGTCCAATGATGACTTCTCGTTTATTGGAAGGAAATGCGCCGACTTCGTAAGACGATCAATTATAACCCATATTGCGTCATGCCCGGATTTCGTTCGTAGTAGTCCTACTATAAAGTCCATAGCGATATTTTCCCATTTCCATTCTGGAATCTTCAGGGGCTGAATTAATCCGCTTGGTCGTTGATGTTCTGCCTTCACTTTCTGACAAGTATAGCACTTCGCAACCCATTCTACCACGTCTCGCTTCATATTTGGCCACCAAAAGTTCTTCTTTAAGTCTCGATACATCTTTGTGCTTCCCGGGTGGATTGAAAATTTCGAATTGTGGGCTTCATGGAGGATCTCATTCTTTAATTCAAGTACATGAGGAATCCATATTCTGGATGAAAACCTTAGTATCCCTTTCTCATCCCTTTGAGTATTAATCTCCTCTCCAGATAACTGATTCTTCTCTTTCTCCATTACTTCTTCTTAACACTTCTTTATCTTTTCCACTAGTGTTGGCTGAAAGGTCATTGCACGATAAACTTCCTCGACTTTTCCGCAAGCACAAAGTTCCAATTCCAATCTCTCGATTTCTTTAGATAACTCTTTTGATGTTATCATCATATTCAGTCTCTCCTTCCTACTCAGAGCATCGGCCACTACATTCGCCTTTCCAGGATGGTAATTTATCGAACAGTCATAGTCCTTGATCAATTCCAGCCATCTCCTCTGCCTCATATTGAGCTCTTTCTGAGTAAAAATGTACTTTAAACTCTTGTGGTCCGTGTAGATTTTACACTTCTCTCCGTAGAGGTAATGTCTCCAAATCTTAAGTGCGAACACTATGGCGGCTAGTTCCAAGTCATGCGTCGGGTACTTTAACTCATGCGGTTTTAATTGTCTTGACGCATATGCGATCACTTTACTGTGTTGCATCAACATACAACCCAAACCCTTATGTGAAGCGTCGCTAAAAATTACAAAGTTCCCTTGATCGTCTGGAAGTACCAACACCGGAGCTGTTACCAACTTCTGCTTCAACTCTTGAAAGCTATCCTCACATTCTGCACTCCATTCAAACTTTTGATTCTTTCTGGTTAACTTGGTCAATGGCGTGGCGATCTTCGAGAAATCCTTGATGAATCTTCTATAGTATTCGGCCAATCCTAGAAAACTTCGCACTTTCGTAGGAGTCTTTGGCCTCTCCCAACTCATTACTGCCTCAATCTTTGCCGGATCCACTTTAACTCCTTCATTTCCAATGACATGCCCCAAAAATTGAACTTCCTTTAACCAAAACTCACATTTGGTAAACTTGGCATACAACTTTTCTTGCCGAAGTATCTCCAATGCTATCCAGAGGTGCTGCTTATGTTCTTCTTCCGACTTAGAATAAATAAGGATGTCATCAATGAATGCCATGACGAATTTGTCCAAATACTTCTTAAATACTCGATTCATCAGATCCATAAATGCGGCCGGAGCATTGGTCAGTCCAAACGGCATTACTAGGAATTCATAATGCCCATATCTGGTCCTGAATGCGGTCTTGGGAATATCTTCTTCCTTGATCTTTAATTGATGGTATCCCGATCTCAAATCAATCTTCGAAAAGTATTTTGCTCCCTTCAACTGATCAAAAAGGTCATCTATCCTTGGTAGCGGGTAGCGGTTCTTGATCGTTACCTTATTCAACTTCCGATAGTCTATGCATAATCGCATACTCCCGTCTTTCTTCTTTACAAACAGAACGGGTGCTCCCCATGGCGACGTACTTGGCCGTATCACTCCCTTATCCAACAATTCTTGTAGCTGGCTTGCCAACTCTTTCATTTCTGCTGGTCCCATTCTATATGGGGCCTTTGAAACTGGTTCCGTGCCTGGAGCAAGGTTGATCTCGAACTCGATTTGTCGATCTGGTGGTAAGCCTGGTAGTTCGTCGGGAAACACATCTGGGAACTCGTTAACTACAGGGATATCTTCCATGCTGGGGCTGCCTTTTTCCGAATCTACTACATAAGCTAGGAATGACTCATAACCTTTTCTAAGTAGCTTCTTAGCCTGAACAATTGTAAGAAATAGTTTCTCTTGCCTCTGCCCCTTAAATACTACCTTCTCTCCACTCTTTGTCTTTAAATACACTTTCTTGGTCTTACAATTAATCTGAGCGCTATTCTCTCCTAACCAACCCATTCCTAAAATTATATCAAACTCTCCCAACTTGAAGAGTGTCAAGTTGGCTGAAAACTTATACCCCGAAATATCAATCTCATACTTTGGACAAAATTGATTCACAGGAATCTTCTCTTGGTTCGCAATTACCACATTTACTACCTCACTCATAATCATTTTCTCACATTGAAGCTTATCAACAAAAGATTCTGATATGAAAGATCTTGTTGCTCCCGAATCAATCAATACTTTAGCTTTGACATTATTGAGTAAAAGTGTACCTGCTATCACCTCCGAATTCTGAACAGCATCCTTCATCTTCAGATCAAATGTCCTTGCTGTTGCTTGCGGGGTTGGTGCGGGTGGTGGAGGTAATGCCAATACCTCAGCTGGCACACTTGCACTAGTACTTGCCACATTCATCAGAGCTTTGACTGGTCCGGTTGTCTTGCACTCCCTAGCTATGTGTCCAGTCTTCCCACACTTGTAGCACGTAACTCCTGGCTTCGGCATCTTGCACTCATTTGCCAAATGTCCCTTCTGATTGCACCTATAACAGGTCATGCTCAGCTTATTGCACACTCTAGGGTGCCTTCTTCCGCAGTGCATGCATTCTGGCCTCTGGAACCTGTTTTCTCCAACTTGCCCTTGGCTTGCCTGATTGTTCCCCTTCGATTCTTGCCTTCTGCCCAAATTTCCTTTCTTTTGAAAATTTCCGCCCTTATGGAATCCAATCCTCTTTACATTCTGATCTTGTGAACTTCCTGCTTCAGACTTTTCTCCATAAAATGGAACCTTCCTCTTCTTGTTATCCCTCTCTTTCCTTGACTGCATCCCATTATTCTCAATCAGAGCAGCTTTCTGTACTACTCCCGCATAAGTTTCAAGCTCAAACATAGCCACTCTATCTCTGATCCAAGGCTCCAATCCTTGCTGAAATTTCTTTGCTTTTTCCTCCTCAGTGCTGGTATACTTTGTCACAAACCTTGACAACTCAGTGAACTTCTTCTCATACTCCAATACAGTCATGTTCCCTTGCTTCAACTCAAGAAATTTTAGCTCCACCTGATTCTGCATGTACTTAGGGTAATACTTGTCTAGAAATAACTTCTTAAATCTCTCCCAAGAAACCTGCTGAGTGACTTCCATAGCTTTTACTGATTCCCACCAATAGATGACTTCTCCCTTCAAGAAGTAAGTTGCATACGGCGTCTTCTGATCGTCTCCTAACTGTACCAACTCAAAAGCCCTTTCCATCTCCTTGATCCATGTGTTAGCTATCACTGGATCAGTGGTATCATGAAATGCAGGTGGATTCACATTCTGAAAAGCCTTGAAAGTGACAATTTGTCTAGGTGGTACTTGTTAGGTCCCAATTTGTTTGTAGAAGGGGGGGGGGTTGAATGCAAACAATACCGTTTAGTCGAATAAAATGCGGAATAAAATTGTGAAACAAAATTCAAGTTAAATAAAACTTTTATTAAACTTGAAAGGTGTTACAACTACGGTATCGGTTACAAGGGATTAATCTCAAATCAATTATTACAAATTTAGAATAAATTCGACATGAACTTTTTCTATTTTTGTAATTAAAAGATCAAATGCTAAATGCGATTTGAGATTAAGTTCTAGGGATTTTAATCCGCTAGATTGATACACAAGAACAAGATAAGTATTTCTAGTTGATTGGATTTAACTTTACAATCTAGAAATTGATCTTGAAGTTGCAGATGAGATGTAATATTTTTCTGCTCCTTTTTCTTTTTGTTCTTCTGTATGTTCTGTTTGATTGATTTTTGTAAGTGTTTTTGAATTGGATGCTTCTGCTTCTTTTAATCAACACAGCCGAGATTAATGAACTGGTATGACAATCCTTTGTCCAATAAGACTTTCGGTGTGACAATCTTTAGAGCTAGCAAGACAATTAAAATGAACTAGTAAGACTTTCGGTATGACAATCAATTGTCATACCGATTGTCATAGTAGTACAAATGAAATTGTCTTACTGTATTAATAAGTGATTTTAATCTAAATAATAATTCCATCAAGACAGTCAACTGAATTAGCATGACTTTCGGTATGACTATCAATTGTCATACCGATTGTCATACTAGTACAATTAGTTGTCTTTTTAGAATTAAAACAGATTTTAACCAATTAAAATCCTGTAAATCCTTAATATTAATTCTAAATTAATTAATCAATTTAATTCAATTAATCAATAAATTAATCCTTGCAGATTTAATTTATTTTTTTAATTAAATTATATGACTTAATTAATTAATAGAGAATTAATACTAACCCTGAGTAGCATCCATTCTTCTGACAATCTTCTGAAAGTCACTGAGACTTATGAATCAATTCCGCCACTTCAATGCTGACACTCGATGTACTGTCTGGTTCATGAGTGACTAACTTTGGTGACGTTTCTTCATGTCTTGACTTTGATATTTTGATTGAATCCTTGTAATAAATGATACCTTGACGAGATCTCTGTCACTTGATTAAATCCACGATCTTGATTTATATCACTGAGGCATGATCAAATTCTTGAACTTCTTCCAGTGAATCTTCAAGTCTGCAGATGAACAATGTTTCTTTATTCTTTGACAGATGTTACTTTGTGAGATCTCTCTGATGATTGATCCACTATTTACTTATTACATTCTTATTTGAGTTGAGTTAAATACTCGAATAAACGAGTAGGCTATGACATATGCCTTTCAATCTCCCCCTATTTGCTTGTTAGACAATAACAACAAATACCTAGAGGATAACTCAACTAACAAATAAGAAAAAGATATAAACAGTAATATAAAGTAAATAGCAGAAAAGTTCTGGATTATATTTAACATTTTCCAGATTCCAAATGAAATTTACAAGTGAATACAAGATAGATGTTCCTCTAGCCTGAACATATAACTACATTAGACTATCTTGATTCATAAAGCTCTAATCATATTACATTGAGTTTTGAGCTAATTGACTTCAGTTGTCTTCTCTTCTGACTTCACCTTCTTCTAAATCTTGAAGCAATTCCTTGTCAAAGACACGATCCTTTTCTGAAGTGAAGCTTGCAGGTCTGACTGGTTGAACTCCAACTGACTTCAGCTTATTCTTGAGTTGATTGTACCTTTTAACATTCTTTTCACAATAAGCTTGAATCAAGTCAGCAGCTTGAGTCTTCAACATGGATGAATATCCAGCAGTTCTCAAATGATGTTCCATCCAGACCAGATGCTTAGCTGAGTAGTCTTTAAGAGATTGTACATCTAGCTGACAGATTTGAAGACAATCAGACTTAAAGAATCTCACCTGATGAGGATTGTTGACCACTTGAGGACTAGCCCTGCTGGCAAACTCTTTAAGCCTTTCTCGAAGAACTTCATTCAATTCTGAGCTTCTTTTGACTTTGTTTAAAAGAACCCAAATCTCTGACAAAGAACGATTCTCAAATAGATGAAGTGACACCTTGAATGATCCTTCACTCTGACAATATACAAAAATGCTCATCTCATTTAGGGATCTATCAAAAGCAGCTGTGATCCTTGAGACTTCAGTCTTGATAGCATTCATGTACATGTCATTGTTAGGATTTGAGATTTCCAGCTTGTCAAGAAGATGTAAGAACTGCCTATCATTGTTAGTGCTCAGCTGAGGCATATCGAGTACTCTCCTAGCTTCATCCCATTTTACACCAATCTTTAGTCTGACATCTCTTCTCCTTTCTTGAGCCTTAATGTCATGAAGACGTTGCTTTTGAAGAGTTTATGTTCTTTGTATGTCTTTCCTCCTGTCAATGATCTGAGAGACCTTCTTGAGTTCAGCTTCTTTTCTTTTCATCTCTGACTGCTCCTTCTGAAATTCTTTCTCAAACATAGGATCCACTGTATCTTCCTCTTCCCAATCTTCAAAATCACTTTCCTCTTCAGCTTCAAATAACCCATCTTTATCTTCCTGAACTGGTTCAGTAGGAATGTCAAAAATATCAAAGTCATCATGTTCTCCACTGTAGTAGACATCATCAGCCTTTCCTTTATCTCCAGCAGAGGTATCTTTTTCTTTCCCTTTGGCACTACTCCCTTTCTTCTCCCCCTTAGTTGAGGAATCCTCTACTGACTTTCCTTTGGAACCTCCATCACCTCCAGAGCCTGATCCTCCACCAGACGGTCCTTTAAAATAAGCTCTTTGTTCTTCATTAGGGCAATGAGAATTCTTGATCATGTAATATAGGTGCTTCATCCCTTCATTGAGATGTTCCATGCCCGTCTCTATCTTTAGAAATCTTGAGGAGTCCAGTGAATGATTCATCTCAACGAGGTCTTCAAGAGAAGTCATTCTTGTGTGTAGAGAGCAGAAGTTGGATATGTCATCAGCTGATAAAGTTGGAGTGTCCTGAATAGAATTGAGCTTTGGTATTACAGTGGTCTTTAGATCTGAGATGTCATTCCTTATGATTGCAAGCTGATTGTTGACAAAGGTGGAAGAAGAAGACCGTTCAACCACTTGTGCTTTGAATGCTTGAGCTTCAGCTTGGCTTTTAGCAAGTTCTTCTTTTAGGGCAGCAATCTGAGCTAACAGGTTTACAGTATCAGTGTCTGTGTGTGCTCTCACCTGAATTTCACTCGTGTTTGGTTCACTCACCTCACGTGCATGTGTTTCTCTCAATATAATTGCTCGTGAGGAGTCTTCCAGTTGCTGTTCTTCTGTACCTGCATTAAAAATCACCCTAGCCTCTTCAAGAGAGGTCAGTGGTGGTGCAATGGGAATTCGCGAGTCCCGATCCTCAGTCAAACCTATCAAATCTTTTGGAATAGATGTCTGAATTGCTTCAGGGATAGATTGACCGAGTTGCCCTCCACTTTCTCCAGATAAATCTGTGAGTGGAGAATCCCATAAGGGAGCCAGAGGTGTTGGATCTGGGAGGGGAGAAAATGACTCTATTAAAGATTGCGGAGAGTCAGATTTTCCCTCTGAAGCATGTGACTGCTCTTCTGCCGTAACTATGGCAGGCACTGTAACCGACTCTACGTGCACTCCTCGCTGTGTGTCCTGAGTATGATCTGGGGAAGTGTATGGTTCCATTGTGAGTAATGGAATTGTGCTTGACTCAGTACAAGATGCCATGGCCCTATGGCGAATTTCAATAGATGCATCCTGTTGAGAGAATGCCTCTAGTAACTGTTCATTGGCCATTTCAAAGTCCATGTCCTGTTGGGAGGACAAGGATGGGCTTTCAGATGCCTCAGAATATGTTTTTCTTTTCTTAGGAGGAGGCAGAGCTGAGGGTTCACTCATATTTAACAATGTACTACTTCCTAGTAATCTCATGGGTAACATTTTAGACAGTGGGGGAGAGGTTGAGATAGAATGTGACTCTGTGTTTGGCTCTATGACCTGGGATTGAAGCTGTGGTTCTACAACTTCATGGTCAGCCCTATCAACCACTGGGGGTCTTTCAACAGAAGTAGGAAGAGAGTGAGAGTGAGGAATTACTACCTGTAATGGAAGAGCCTGGGTGGCGTGAACCACTGGAGGTTGAGGTTGCTGTTCATGGCCGGGAAGATTGAAAATAGGTAAGGGAATATAAGTGGCCATGAAAGCAGATACAAGTACTGGAACTTGCATAAATTTGAAGGTTGTGTCTTGGCGAGTGTAAATCTTTTTGCTAACTGGAGGGGGTTCGGTTACTGCAGAGTTAGCAAAAAGGGCTTTGTGTTCAGGTGTGAGTAGATGATCTGCTATAAGCATGAGAAAACGAGCATAGTAACATGATACCCTACGATTTGTAGAATGATCACGTAAAGCAGAAGTTAGACGTCTCAAGAGAATGGGAAAAAGTAGTTTGCCAAAATTGATCCTTTGATTGAAAACAACCGCAAGACCAATATACTGCAGAGTGGAAGTGATGTTATGAAAATTGGATTTTGTGCAGTTGGCAAACACTTTGGAAAGTGTATCAAAGAAAATATCCCATTCAGACACCAAATTTGATTTAGAAAGTTTAGTTAAATTGATCACCCCCTGATAGTGAATAGCATTGAAAAAATTTGTGATATCATTTTCAGAGGGTAAATTACAGAAATTGTCTAGTGGAAAATTTAACGCACGATTGACGACTGTTTCATCAACTACATACTGTGTGTTTGCGACGGTGAATGAAAAAGATTTTGAATCATCGGCCACAGTAGAAGTTGTGCAAATCAGTCTAAGTAGATCGATGTTTAAAATCACATTTGATTTAATAGCAGAGCTAACAATCGAATGGTCATTTAAAAATCTAATCCATGGCTTAAATTTTTCAACATCACATTTTTCCGGATTAAAATAACCAACCTGATTATGCGCAACAATTTGGAAATTGAGAGCCATTTAAAATAATAATAAGACACACGCTTTCAGAATTTTAAGAATAATATTAAGAAAATTCGAATTAATTAAATTTATTTAATAATTCGAATTAAATTAATTATAATCGAAAAATTTAGACAGAAATGTATCTCGTTAAAATTCCTAACTCACAAACACAGTTTTGAAAGACCAAACGACACAAATCAGAAATTAAAATAGGAAATTAAAAATGCTCAAAATCAACAAACACAAATCGAAATAAAATATAGATTTAACAAAAATTCAACAGCACCTTTGTATGTATATACTTGTATGTATATATCACAAAGTGATGAATCAGTTTGCTGAGTAAAAACTCGAGCAAGGAAAGAGCAGTTCGAAGGTTTTGGTTCGAAGAGAGAGAAGAGAGAAAATTAAGAAGAAAAACTGTTCGAATTTTTTGTGAAAAGAACTGAACTGTTGAAATGGTTTAAAAAAGAACAAACAGACGCCTTTATATTACAGCTGGTATGACAATCCGGGATTGTCATACCGATTGTCATACCAGGCAAAAGAAGGAGAAAGAAAAACAATAGAATAAATACTAAAATTATAACTGGTATGACAATATGATAGTCATACCGATTGTCATATCAGTATAAAACTATACTGAAAAACTCTGAAATGACAATTATATTCGAAAATGACTTTCAGCAAGACAATTTCAATTGTCTTGCCGATTGTCATTCTGGAAATAAAAGGATTTCACACAGAATTAATATGAAAATAAGTATATATATATAAGTACTGAAATGATTTTCAGCAAGACAATTTCAATTGTCTTGCCGATAGTCATTTCAGTAGAAAGACACTCAAATATGTACAGAAATTATATAACAAAATATCACAACTGAAATACAGACCTATAATATTTACAGAAACAAAGACAATATATCAGAATTTATTATTTTTATTCCAAAAATAGATTTCTATTGAATTTTAGCAAATAAAATTCATAGTAAAATATTTTTAGAGGAAATAAAATATTCTGAGATATTTTAAATTAACAAGTAGGGAAAATAAAAATAGTTAAGATAATATATATTACATAGAAATAAGCAAGAAATATGATAAAATGATAAAATAAATTTGCAAATGAATTTTTCATTTATGAAAAATTCATTTGTAAATTCATTCAAGAACAGATCCCAGATATTAACTAAATTAATCACTAAAACTATTCAACATGCCCAATTTACCAACTAATCTGGTAAATGTGGATTCGTCAAGTGGTTTAGTGAAAATATCTGCTATTTGTTCTTCTGTTGGAACAAAAAATAGTTCAACAGTACCATTCATGACGTGCTCTCTAATAAAATGATACCTGATGTCAATGTGCTTTGTCCTCGAGTGCTGCACAGGGTTGTTGGTGATGGCTATTGCACTTGTGTTGTCACATAAAATAGGAATCTTGTTCAATACAGAGCCATAGTCTCGTAGTTGGTTCCTAATCCACAAGATCTGAGCACAGCAGCTTCCAGCAGCAATATATTCAGCCTCGGCCGTTGAGTTGGAAACTGTTTGCTGTTTCTTGCTGTACCAAGAGACTAGCCTGCTTCCTAGGAATTGACAACTTCCTGAGGTGCTTTTCCTATCAACAACACTTCCTGCATAATCTGAATCTGTATATCCGACAAGGTTAAAACCAGATTCTTTAGGGTACCAAATACCTAGATTTGGTGTTCCCTTAAGATATCTTAAGATTCGTTTAACAGCAACGAGATGAATATCTCTAGGATCCGCTTGGAACCTTGCACATAAACATGTAGCATACATAATATCTGGTCTACTTGCAGTAAGATAGAGTAACGAGCCAATCATACCTCTATAGCTTGTGACATCTACCTTAATGGAGTTTTCACATGGTCCAAGCTTGACAGCTGTAGTTGATGGAGTCCTTGCTGATGCAGAATCCTCTAGATTGTACTTTTTGAGGAGTTCCTTGAGATACTTGGATTGACAAATAAATGTTCCATCTAACCTTTGATTTACTTGTAATCCAAGAAAGAACTTCAGCTCTCCCATCATGCTCATTTCAAACTTGCTGTGCATTAACTTAGCAAATCTCTTACAGAGATTATCATTAATAGACCCAAATATTATATCATCCACATAGACTTGGACTAATATAGTATCCTTCTTATGTGTTTTGGAAAAGAGAGTTTTGTCTATGACACCTCTAATAAAGCTATTTTCAATAAGAAATTCAGAGAGAGTGTCATACCATTTTCTTGGAGACTGTTTTAGCCCATAGATAGCCTTGAAAAGAAAGAAGACAAAATCCAAATGATCTGGATCTTCAAAACCAGGAGGTTGCTCTACATATACCTCTTCATCCAGCTTTCCATTCAGAAAGGCGCTCTTGACATCCATTTGATAAACTTTAAAGTTTGAAAATGCTGCGAATGCCAGAAATATCCTGATGGCCTCAAGTCTAGCCACTGGAGCATAGGTTTCATCATAATCAATGCCTTCAGCTTGAGAATACCCTTTAGCTACCAGTCTTGCCTTGTTTCTTGTAACCACACCATCTTCATCTAGTGTATTCCTGAATACCCACCTAGTACCAACAGCTTTCTTGTGTACAGGCCTATGTACCAGTTTCCAGACTTGTTGACTTTCAAACTGATTGAGTTCATCTTGCATAGCAATCACCCAATCTGGATCAGTCAGTGCTTCTTCAATTTTCTTAGGTTCCATCTCAGAAAGAAATCCTGAGAACAGACACTCATTTTGAGTAGCACGTCTAGTTCTGACTCCAACATCTGGATCACCAATAATCAACTCAAAAGGGTGAGCTTTATTCCAGACAGTCTGTCTTGGAAGATTTGATCTTGATGATTCGCCTTGAAATTCATTGTGATGTTGTGTCCTACTAGATGATCCTTCAGCATCTCCCCCTGAGTTGTTGCCATGTTGACTTGAAGATTCTCCGTCAGTAGCAGTGGTATCTCCATTGTTGCCAAAGTTTCCATCACTATTACCTTGAGTATCATCAGGATTAACAGGTTCTTCACCAGCAACAACCTCAGGTTCTTGACCATGTTCTGATTCTGAATCTGACGTATCATCAAACTTCAGTTTCTCAGAAGGATCTTCAGTTTGGATACTAGGGAGTTTAGTGTCATCAAATGTAACATTGACACTTTCAGTTACTTTGTGTTGATCAATGATATACACTCTATATGATCTTCTTCCATATCCAACAAAAATACCCTCATATGCCTTTGCCTCGAACTTACCACGACGATCATCTCCATCCTTGAGCACGAAGCATCTGGCACCAAATACATGAAAGTATTTGATAGAAGGTTTCTGTTCATTCAAAATCTCATAAGGAGTTTTCATGAAGTCTTTATTGATTAGAGTTCGATTCTGAGTATAACATGCAGTATTGACAGCTTTAGCCCAAAAGTACATTGGAAGACCTGATTCACTTAACATCGTTCTTGTAGCTTCAATCAATGTACGATTCTTCCTTTCTACCACTCCATTTTGCTGAGAGGTTCTAGGAGCTGAAAATTGTCTGGTAATCCCTTTGTCTGTACAGAATCCATTGAGAAGTGCATTCTTGAATTCTGTCCCATTATCTGACCTTATTGCTCTAACAGGGACGTTAGAATCTAACTCAATCATCTTGATATGATCAATCACAACTTGTGGTGTTTCATCCTTAGAGTGAAGAAATAAAACCCACGTATACTTGGAATAGTCATCAACTATCACAAGACAGTAACACTTCTTTGACATAGAAAGGATATTAACTGCACCAAATAAATCCATGTGCAATAATTGCAGAACACCAGTTATGGAAGATGTGTCAGTGCCTTTGTGACTTGCTTTCTTTGACTTTCCTTTCTGGCAAGCCTCACATAGTCCTTCTGGAGAGAATTTCAGCTGAGGCAGACCTCTTACCAATTCTCTTTTGACAAGAGAATTCATTGTTTTGAAATTGAGATGGGAAAGTCTCTTGTGCCATAGCCAACTCTCATCTGACGATGCCTTTGCATAGAAACAATTGACCTCAAGATTGCTTCCAGAGTTCATGTCAGCTACGAACAGATTTCCTTTCCGGATTCCCATTAAGGAGGGTTTTTCACTTTTCTTGTGCAGAATCTGACACTTCAGCTTGTCGAATAAAACATTGTAGCCGTTGTCACAGAACTGACTAATGCTAAGCAGATTGTGTTCAAGTCCTTGCACAACATATACATTTTCAATGATAACATTTCCAGCTAGCAAACAGCCATATCCCTCCGTTAAACCTTTGCTGTTATCTCCAAAGGTAACCACTGGGCCAGCTTTCTCAACCACATTTGATAGCAGGGCTCTATCTCCGGTCATATATCTTGACGATCCGCTGTCAAGAATCCACACTACCGGTTGTACCTGTTTAATGCCCTGCAATACAAATGGATTAGAACTTCTTCGGAACCCAAGCTTGGCTGGGTCCGGCATACTTGTAAAATTGGCCTTTATCAGGCAAAACAACATTCTTAATTTCAATATTCTCAACGTTCTCAATGACTGAACATTTGACCTTGTGAACAGCCTTGACAAATTTCTGGTTAGGCTTAGGCACAAATGTCTCCTTTCTAGCTTTAGGAGGACTAGCAGTCTTAGACCTATCATGCTTTCTATTATTCACATGCTGACGAGGAGTAGTCTTATCATTAGAAACATGCTTACCATTAAAATAAGCAAACAACAGATTAAAAGCACAAGACATACAATCAGGAACACCACATGCTTTATGAGAAGGATTAACACTAGGCAACTTATGCATGGTAGACATGGCATTTGTGTTATCCAACTCATGTGTGTCTGAGTTAGTCTCAGTTGCTTTCACAACCTTGACTGGAACTTTTGACACACTTAACTTGGAGACAGCTTTCCCATTAGCATTATCTTCAGCACGGATTTCTTCTTGAATAATAAAAGAGGTCTCATCAAATGGTTCAGCAATTGATTCTTTATAGAGGGGTTCATCAACACCCTTAAGCACATGTGGTACTTCCCTGCCTTTAGCACATACATGAGGAGGGGAGTTTATGCCTAATTTTCCAATAGCAGCATTGTAATCATAACCTATTCCATGTGTTTGATTAACAGCTTGCTTATTGTAAAACTCTTTAGACTTCGAACAAGAATTAAAGTAAGCTTTAACCTTAGCCTCAAGACCGGTGATCTTGTCTTTGAGAATAGTTTCGAGTTGTCTATAACAGTCAACTCTATTCTCTAGAAAAGATACTTGTTCTTTTAGTTTATCTTGATTAATGTGCACAAGTCTTAATTCATTGACCTCTTTCTCAAGGTCTTTGATTTGTTGATTTAACAATTCATTATCATGACGAGCACAATCTAAGGAACCTCCTAGATGATAAACTAATTCAGCATCAGTAAATTTTACCTCTTTTCTTGACGATGAGGTGCTTGCATTACTAGCCATGAGAGCAAGATTCCCAACTTCTTCATCTTCACTGTCAGTATCATCCCAGCTTCTTCCCTTTGCCAGGTACGCCCTTTCAGATTTACTCTTTTGATTAGAATCGTAAGAGTTCTTCCTAGCTTATTTTGGCTTCCTGCATTCTGTGGCAAAGTGTCCCAACTCATTACAGTTGAAGCATCGAATGGTGCTTCGATCAACCATCCCTGTTTTATACCCACCACTGCTGGTGTTAGAGGATGAAGATCCACCTTTCTGGAATCTGTTGTAGTTGGACTTGTACTTGAACTTGGGATTCCTTTTGAATCTGACATTTGAGAATCTCTTGACAATCAGGGCCATTGACTCATCCTCCAATTGCTCCAGTTCTTCCAAGGAATAATAATCATCTCCTGATTGATTTGTAGTAGGAGAATCAAATTCTGCTACTATCACATTATCTTCAACCTTGGAAGACTGTACCATTCTTTCTGACTGTTGAGATTGTTGTTGATATTGTGGTTGTTGTTGTTGTTCATCAGCTACTAGAGCAGTAGACGTGCTGACCACTCTTCCTTTCCCGTAAACTTCCTTCTGCTGAATCTGCTCCAACTCATAAGTCTTTAACACACCATAGAGCCTTTCCAAAGAAATCTCACTCAGATCTCTTGCTTCTCTTATGGCAGTGATTCTATGTTCGAGATGAGTTGGCAGTGTTAAAAGGAACTTTTTGTTGACCTCCCTGATGGAGTAGTATTTACCATTAATGTTCAGGTTATTGATCAATGCATTGTACCTCTCAAACACTTCAGTGATTCCTTCTCCTGGATTGGATTTAAAGTATTCATACTCAGAGGTTAGGATTTCTAGTTTGTTCTCCCTAACTTCCTCTGTGCCTTCATTAATAATCTCAATAGTTTCCCAGATATGTTTGGAATCTTTACAATTCATCACATGTCTATTCATCAGGGGATTAAGGGAATCTACTAAGATTAATTGAAGGCTAGCATCCAGGGAAGCTTCTTCTATTTCAGCAGGAGAGAAGTCCTCAGGATCCTTCACATAAGTTCTCGCTTTGGTGATCACCACATCATTTTCTATTACCTCTGGTTCCATAACCATAGGAATTTTTGGACCCTTCTTCAACACTTGCAAATATTTGGGATTAGCAACCTGTAAAAACAGTAGCATCTTCTTCTTCCACATAACATAATTTTCTTTATCGAAAAGTGGAATTTTAACGGTTCCAACTTTTTGTGTAGTCATTATGAATTTTTTTGAGTGAATAAAAAATTCAAGAAGTGAAAGAAACACAAAAGTCTAGGATCTAGATTTGTACGTTAATCAGAAGGCTCTGATACCAATTGTTAGGTCCCAATTTGTTTGTAGAAGGGGGGGTTGAATGCAAACAATACCGTTTAGTCGAATAAAATGCGGAATAAAATTGTGAAACAAAATTTAAGTTAAATAAAACTTTTATTAAACTTGAAAGGTGTTACAACTACGGTATCGGTTACAAGGGATTAATCTCAAATCAATTATTACAAATTTAGAATAAATTGGACATGAACTTTTTCTATTTTTGTAATTAAAAGATCAAATGCTAAATGCGATTTGAGATTAAGTTCTAGGGATTTTAATCCGCTAGATTGATACACAAGAACAAGATAAGTATTTCTAGTTGATTGGATTTAACTTTACAATCTAGAAATTGATCTTGAAGTTGCAGATGAGATGTAATATTTTTCTGCTCCTTTTTCTTTTTGTTCTTCTGTATGTTCTGTTTGATTGATTTTTGTAAGTGTTTTTGAATTGGATGCTTCTGCTTCTTTTAATCAACACAGCCGAGATTAATGAACTGGTATGACAATCCTTTGTCCAATAAGACTTTCGGTGTTGTCATAGTAGTACAAATGAAATTGTCTTACTGAATTAATAAGTGATTTTAATCTAAATAATAATTCCATCAAGACAGTCAACTGAATTAGCATGACTTTCGGTATGACTATCAATTGTCATACCGATTGTCATACTAGTACAATTAGTTGTCTTTTTAGAATTAAAACAGATTTTAACCAATTAAAATCCTGTAAATCTTTAATATTAATTCTAAATTAATTAATCAATTTAATTCAATTAATCAATAAATTAATCCTTGCAGATTTAATTTATTTTCTTAATTAAATTATATGACTTAATTAATTAATAGAGAATTAATACTAACCCTGAGCAGCATCCATTCTTCTGACAATCTTCTGAAAGTCACTGAGACTTATGAATCAATTCCGCCACTTCAATGCTGACACTCGATGTACTGTCTGGTTCATGAGTGACTAACTTTGGTGACGTTTCTTCATGTCTTGACTTTGATATTCTGATTGAATCCTTGTAATAAATGATACCTTGACGAGATCTCTGTCACTTGATTAAATCCACGATCTTGATTTATATCACTGAGGCATGATCAAATTCTTGAACTTCTTCCAGTGAATCTTCAAGTCTGCAGATGAACAATGTTTCTTTATTCTTTGACAGATGTTACTTTGTGAGATCTCTCTGATGATTGATCCACTATTTACTTATTACATTCTTATTTGAGTTGAGTTAAATACTCGAATAAACGAGTAGACTATGACATATGCCTTTCAGTACTGGTGGTTCAGGTGGTTGGTGTGGCTCACGGTTATCTTGGTTTTCAATTCGTTGTTGAAGAGTTAGTTGTTGTTGAGCTATATCATTGGTTTGTTGTTGCAAAGCTTCCAGTATTCGAAGAATATTTGGGTCTGTGGTAGATGTGGTTGTTGGGTTCTTCTTTTTGGGAGGCATGATCCTGAAATAAGAGTTGTGTCAAAACAGATATGAATGATAAAATGATTCGAGGGTATCGCATGGCATTCTTATTTTACATATGGGGTCAAGTTTCCAAATTAAGCAGATATGATGATAAAAACATAAAATAACAGTTGAGAGCAAATGGAATAATAGCACATAATTATTGAAATTTTAAAGGTCACAGTACATAGGATTAGGACAAAGTCTGATTCTAGGAATAACAGGCTTATTTAAAGGAAACAACGGAAACAATTGGGGATTCCACAGAATCTGATAGTACAACAACATGAAAGGTAAATGGAAAGAACTAAGGCTCCACTCCATCTGAACGGGGCTTGGTAGTCTTTTCCTCTCGAAGCGTCTTCACAATGCTCTGGAGCTCATCCGCCACCATCTGAATGACATACTGGCTGGTGCGGTCCCGGTGCGCTGGCATCTCCTCAAGCTTAGTGTTGACGTACTGAACCAAGGTCTCAAGTCTCGCAGTCATCTGCTCCTTGGGCTTCCCTTCGTAGTTTCGGCTGTCCAGATACACGTTCTTTAGTCGGTCTATCAGTCGGTCGTACTTGCCCTGAAGCATGTCGAACTCGCGCCTCAACTCAGCATACAACGTGAAAGCAATAGTGTCGTCCGACCCAGAGGATGACGAGGAATGCGCCCTTTGCTGACAACCAATAAGAGGAGTATTAATAATAAATTTACTTAACATACTCTCTCGCATAATATCTATAACCTACACACATATCCTATAACCTATTTGGGCTGTCCAGGGACTCTAAACCGTAGCTCTGATACCAAAACCTGTCACGCCCCCAACTTGAACAGCAAAATAAATATAGCTATTACAAAATTTTAAAAGAGATAACACAACCAAATCCAAGATCTTACAGTTTAGGATTTGGAACAGCCCAACACTACCAACTATTACATCTGATTTTAAATACCGAGTCCTCACACTAACTACTATCACTTATTCTACCTGAGCTCAAACATAAGCATCAGCATCACAGGTCTTACGGGCAGTCTGCTTGAATCTAACCATAGCTGCTAGCTGTAATATCAGGTAAAGCAAGAAGTGAGCCAAATGCTCAACAAGTGCTAACAGTACGATACAAAACATAAATCGAGATATTCATTAAAGAATGACAATGGAAAGACATAACTAATGATAACGAGGGATAAAACTATGAGTGATGGCATCATTTGCTTGTACCAAAATAATTTCAAAATTATATCTTAATCAAAATCATTTTATGACGCTACGGATTACAGCCGGTGATCAGCCGCGAAGTAATCCCGAACCTCGCTGGGTTCTAAAACATTAATGGGAATCCCTAGGCAACTTTTAAGCCTAATATAAGTGTGGAAAGGACTCGCGTCTCAGTCCAGATCCACCATTCAAAGAAAACATTTATCCCCCTTTAGGACTGAAAAACCTACATTTTATTTATTTCAAAAACTGATGCCGAATTATAACAAAATCTATTTTAACTGTAAACATTTTTATCCAGGGATTATAGATCAACTCGAAACATGGGAAAAATGGTACTAATCTTAGGGCCATGATTCACAAAACTTTACTCTATTAGGGTAACTAAAAGGTTTTCATATGTCAAAACTTGGACAAGAAAATTTAGTGAGGCTAATGGATAATATGAAGGGGTAATGCCAAACTGGGCTTAAAGCAATGGTTTCTCGTCAAGGTACAGGTGTTGGATCATCGAGAAGATAAGCTTCATGAATACTATGGGTGTTAAGGTATGAAGAAATGATCTTTAGCTCAGGATATATCAGAGTTGTCAAGCTTTACCATAGGAAAGAGGCGTATCAATCAATGAGGGATCACTTTGATAAGTATCTGACTTTCAGGGTTCAAGGTAAGGTTCTATAGGGGTTCAGGTATCAGGATGAGATATCATTACTTAGGAATCATTAGCATGTTAATCAAGAGGATCAATCAAGTGCTATAACAACTCTTTATTTTATCATGGCATTTAACTATCATGAAAAGACTTTTGAACTACTTGCAATACGTACTCGAGGGTTCATGGCATTTCTATATGATTCAAAGATAAATGTAAGATACGCTTGATTTAATATATCAAATGACAAGGATAGTTGTAGCAATGTATGAATTATTAACAGTAAATACGAAGGTCAAGCTGAATCACTTGCCTTGAGAAAGGCTGGTCTGGTCTTACTGGTAGGAGCAACTGGAGCTTCACTCGACCTTTATGACAAGTTTTCCCTCGTCTCGAGATCCTACATAAATAATAATCCTCATTATAATATATTCTCACTAACTTAACCTATTTACAACCCGAAATTAAACACGGATGGCACTTAGGCCTATATGCACCAAATTTTATATTCACTTTTAAATTACGAAAGTACACACATAGCCACATAATCACATATCATATATTAATACCAATAACACCATATATACCATAATGCAACACTAGGCTTGGATGATCTCGACTCACAACGTAAGTCACTTGGTCGCTAAACTAGACAAGGTCTTCTAATTTTGGCTTCCTAACTCGATGTGCCTTTACTAAACTATCCAAAACCTATTGACCCTCACTTGTGCCTTTTACTCTACTGACCTTATACTATCTTACAACTATGGTGGTCGACCTAATACTCACTTCTAAGTATTCTAAAACTATGTGATAAGTGAAAGTGCTCACTGGTGCAAATTTCAGAATGACAACTATGGTTTCTTGAGTGCATTAAACACTCTTAAACTACAAGTTTTCCTTCAAAACTTTTACACAAGACTCTCCTGACCTAAGGTCATCTCAAAAACTTGATGTGGCTCAAGGGCCTGGCTTGGGCCTTCTTGGGCCTAAGCTAAAAGTCCAAGGTTCCCCTGTTTTTCTGGGCAGAAAATGCCCTGTCTTGAATTAACTTGTGACACATGGTTCTAACTCATATCCTATGAACTATGGTTGGAAAAACTTCTCTGACACTCCCTCTAACTAAGACCCAACAGGGCCTAATGAGGGCCTACCCATGACATGGTCAAATCTCCCTATTTCTTAGTTGCAACAAAACTGTCCCCTGCTGGACAGATTTTGTTATTCTACTTGTGCACCTAACCAAATGACATACAAACCTCCAACCAACACCTAAAACCTTTTATATACTCCCAATACCAACTTCTGGTGGCTTGGGCCTCAATGTGCACATCAATGACATGGTCAAAACTCACTCTAAACCTCAGGGTACTAAACTGATTTTCTGCAGAAACTATAACTCTCATTTCTCCAAGGTTTTGACTTGACAAACTCAACTTCCAACAACCCAATACTCAAATCAAGACTTGAACATGGTAATCTACTGAACTAACTCCCTTATTCTCAAAATAACCTTGGGTGAGATCATCCTTACCTAAGGTACAATTATGGCAAAACAAAAGAAACTACACTTCACAAATCACAAATCTTCATGCTTTTGAAACAACAAGATATGCATTTTTATAAAAGATGACCACGAATTATTACCATGCAACAAGAAGCATAAATCAATATTAACACATTATTCCTACTGAAATTAAGGCTTACTAACAAATTTTTTCCAAATGATCAAAATCTTGTAACATTCTAAGAGAAATCCACATGCATGCATGTCTTCGGGTTTTGCAAACCAAAACAACACATTTTCTACATATATTCTATCATAAAATTGACATGCAAGCCTAGAATAAGCTATACCTAGATGATCACTTAGCATGCAAAGAGTTTTATCAAATTTTCATCACAAAATTCAAGTCATTATCACATAAACATGCAAAAAAATTGAGTTAAGCAACAAGAATAGTCTTAAGGACCATTCATTCGGCTCCCATATGGTCATGGCCGAATGAAATGGATGGGAATGGCCATTTAATCATCAAGAGTCTCCCTCTCAAGACTTGGCACTTCTCCATTCCTTGTAGTCCTTTCAAAAACAACCCTAAACTCACAATAATCAAGGTTATATTTTGAGTTTCACTAGAACTTTTACATGCAACCTCAAAACTTAAACTTTCTATTCAAAACTCTTTGAAATATGAATGATCATGGTATGGGAAATAACATTTACTTGTATAAAGAGTAGAAGCTTGGTTGAGGAATGAAAAAAAATGGGGAGGAGTGGTTCTCGGCTAAAAGCTGAGAGTGAGGGGGGAAGGAGGGCCGAGAGGAGGGAGAAGGGAGGGAGGAGAGAGTGAGGTGTGGATGGAGTATGAAAATGATCATGACACTTTGCTTGTTTTATGGTATTTGATTTGAAAAAATTTGAGTGGAAAGGAGAATTGACAAGACTATCCCTCCACTTATACTTGGTTCATTTTGTATGCAAGGGTAAAGAAGGAAATTGGCTAGAAAAATAAGAGTTAGTGGGGTTGGAATTGACTCTTTAGCCCTTTTGGAATGTATGGAAGGAATTTGCATGCAAGGACTTTCTTGTAATTTGCTAAATATGATAACTAAAATTTATAATGATTTATTTTTATAAAATAAAATACAAGTTCAAAAATTATAAAATTTATACCATAAAATAACTTGGATTTTTAGAGACTTTATAAAATCATTTTCAAAATTTGTGAACAAAATACCTTTTAAAAGAAAATTTTTCCAAGGCTTAGAATATTCCTTATAAATCAAAAATAAAGCAATTAAATAAATTCTTGCTTTGAAAAAATCATATACTACATAAAGCAAATTTATAATGCAGAAATTTTCACTCACACAAACGTACAATTATTGAATATATTTTCATTCGGCTTTAATATTATACCAAATCCACAAATAATATTACATAAAATGCCGGTCGTAACATGCTTCCTTGGGTGCTTCTAGGAAATGGGGTGGTGATATCTTTTCCTTGATTTTTATTCTTCCTAGTATAGCATTCTAGGTTTATTCCTTGTTACAAATTTTGGGGAAAATCCAAGTAGCTTGCTAGTTTACAAGCTAACTACATGTGCTAGCTTCCTTAGCATACTATCTGGCTAGCTTGCTTGATCATCCTATGGTTAGCTCATTATTTGATGAAGTAACCATGGTTACTTTCTTACCATGGTTAGTTAGTGTGTTACGTTTATTTAATCGATTATGCGTTCGCTCGGTTGCTTAAACGTTTTCTTAATACTTACTCGTAAATGGTTTTCGACGTAGTTCCTTTTGTATTTATTCCTTATATTTTGAATTATCATACTTGAATAGTAATCTGTAGGGTTTTAATCTTGTAGTTATATTGTGATTCCCGTAATCCTCGATGAGTCATAAATACGGTCGTTTTTCAAAGTTCGTTTTCTTCGAAAACTAATAGCGTTTACATACACTCATTTGGTACGTATAATCATAATATCAACTCCAAAACTCCTTTTCTCATGCACTACATAGTGTGGGCTAAAAAGTTTTTCCCGTCCGTCAGGGTTACTATTCATTAAACATTTTACAAGGTCTCAAAAATTTGAGTTATTACAGTCTTCCCCACTAACAAGGATTTCATCCCGGAATCAATTAGAAAATAAGTGGGGATATCTAATCCTCATTGCGTCTTCTAGTTCCCAAGCTGACTCTTCGACATTCTGATTTCTCCATAAGATCCTAACCAGCTTCACAGTCTTGTTCTTCAGCACTTGTTCTTTTTGGCCCATTATCCTTACTGGCTGCTCGATGTAGGTCAGGTCTGGTTGTAATTCTACATGTTCGTATTATATTACATGTCGTGCATCTGCATGGTACTTCCTTAACATGGACACGTGGAACACGTTGTGCACTTGTTGTAAATTAGGAGGCAAGGCGAGCTCGTAAGCTAGAGGCCCTATTCTCCTTAAAATTTCAAAGGGTCCTATGAATCTGGGACTCACCTTTCCTTTCTTCCCAAATCTCATCACTCCTTTCAACGGAGATACCTTCAATAGCACAAAATCTCCTACTTCATATTCCCTATCCTTCCTGGTCTGGTCGGCATACTTCTTTTGTTTGTCCTGATCTGCTATCAGTCTTTTCCTGATGAGTCCTACCATTTCCCTGGTCTGTTGGACTAACTCTGGTCCTAATATCTTGTGTTCTCCAATTTCGTCCCAACATAGGGGAGAGCGACATCTTCTTCCGTAAAGAGCTTCATACGGAGGCATTCCTATGCTAGCGAGATAGCTGTTATTGTAAGAAAATTCGATCAGGGGTAAGTAGTCATCCCAATTTCCTTTGAAATCAATGGCACATACTCGTAGCATATCTTCTAGGGTCTGAATAGTCCTTTCGCTTTGTCCATCAGTCTGGGGGTGGTAAGCGGTATTCATGTTTAGTCTGGAGCCTATGCATTCCTGGAAGCTTCTCTAAAATCGGGAATTAAAGCTTGGGTCTCTATCTGACATTATGGCTACAGGAACTCCGTGTCTCACTACAATTTCCTTCAAGTAAATATCCACCAACTTGTCTACGGTGTATCTTTCATTGATTGGTAGGAAGTGTGCGGACTTGGTCAATCTATCTATGATAACCCATATGGCGTCGTGATTGGTCTTTGTCCTTGGTAGGCCTGTCACAAAATCCATGGCTTTATGCTCCCATTTCCATTCCGGAATTTCCAGGGGCCGTAATAGTCCACTAGGTCTCTGATGTTTAGCCTTTACTCTCTGGCATGTCAAGCACTTGCTGACCCACTCTTCCACTTTTCTCTTCATGTTAGGCCTCCAATAATATTCTTTAAGGTCACGGTACATCTTCGTACTTCCTGGGTGGATTGAATATCTGGAGCTGTGCCCTTCGTGCAGCAGCTCATCTTTTAATTCTTGCACATTTGGAATCCAAATTCGGGACGCATACCTCATGATCCCTTTCTCGTCCTTCTCGCATCTTCTTCACCGGTCAATGTTCCTCTTTATTCACTCATCTTCTTTTTCTGACATACTCGTATCTTTTCAGTCAGTTCTGGTACTAGCCTAATCTCAAATAATCCTTCCGTTCTCTTACCGGTCATTCTCACGTCAATTTCCATCTTCTCTAATTCTTTAATTAGTTCTTCCGATGTCATTATCATCTTGAGTCTTTCCTTCCTACTAAGGGCGTCAGCCATCACATTGACTTTACCCGGGTGATACAAAATTTTATAGTCGTAGTCTTTTATCAACTCTAACCATCTCCTCTGTCTCATGTTCAGTTCCTTCTGAGTGAAAATATATTTGAGGCTTTTATGATCAGTGTAGATCTCGCATTTCTCACCGTACAGGTAGTGTCTCCAAATTTTCAGGGCAAACACTATGGCTGCTAATTCTAGATCATGCGTAGGGTATATGCTCTCATACTCCTTCAATTGTCGAGAGGCATACGCTATAACTTTGCCGTGCTGCATCACTACACATCCTAATCCTTTAAGAGATGCGTCGCTGTATATCACAAACTCTCCCTTTCCCTCGGAAAGGGCGAGCACTAGTGCTGACACCAGCCTCCTTTTCAGTTCTTGAAAACTCTCCTCACATTTCTCTGTCCATATAAACTTTTTTATCTTCCGGGTAAGTCTAGTCAGTGGACCGGCTATCTTAGCAAAATCTTGCACGAACCTTCGGTAATATCCTGCTAAACCCATAAAACTCCTAACCTTTGTTGGGGTAGTTGGTCTTTCCCAATTGGATACCGTCTCTATTTTGGCAGGGTCAACTAAAACTTCTTTGCTACTCACCACATGTCCTAAAAACTGAACTTCTCTTAACCAAAATTCGCACTTCGAGAACTTGGCATACAATTTCTCATTCCTCAAGATTTCTAAGACTATCCTCAAATGTTCAGCATGTTCTTGCTCTGTCTTTGAGTAGATCAGAATATCATCTATAAAAACTATCACACATATATCCAGGTACTTTTTGAACACTCCGTTCATCAAATCCATAAAGGCTGTAGGTGCATTGGTTAACCCAAACGACATGACTAAGAACTCATAGTGCCCATACCTAGTACGAAAAGCAGTCTTCGGTATATCTTCCGGTTTGATTTTCAACTGGTGATATCCTGTTCTCAAATCTATTTTGGAAAAATGTACAGCTCCCTTGAGTTGGTCGAATAGGTCATCAATCCTGGGGAGAGGGTACCTATTCTTAATAGTCAGCTTATTCAGCTCTCGATAGTCTATGCATAATCTCATACTGCCGTCCTTTTTCTTTACGAACAGTATTGGCGCTCCCCATGGCGACACACTGGGTCTTATCATTCCATTATCTAATAACTCTTGCAGTTGAGAAGCTAGTTCCTTCATCTCAACCGGGGCTAGCCTATATGGGGCCTTGGATAATGGTGACGTTCCTGGTGCTAATTATATAGTGAACTCTATTTCCCGGTCAGGTGGCAATCCTGGTAAGTTCTCTGGAAATACATCCTCAAATTCGTTTACTATGGGTATGCCCTGTATATTAGGGACCTCCTTCTTGGTATCTACCATATAAGCCAAATAGGCCTCGTTTCCCTTCCTTAACAATCTTTTTGCCTGTAGCACGGTCAGAAATTTATGGTTCTGTCATTGACCTTTAAACACTACTTCTTTTTCATTTTGCACTCTTATCTTTACCCACTTCCGTTCATAATCTATATGTGCTCCGTTACTAGATAACCAATCCATTCCTAAGATTACATCGAATTCTCCTAACGCAAATGGGATTAGGTCAACCTCGAAGACCTTCCCTTCTAATTTCAACTTGCACTTAGGGTGTACTTGATTTATAGGAATTATTTCTTTGTTTGTTATTTCCACTTGTAATATTTCACGTAAGGGTATGGCATTAAGTTTTAACTTTTTAGCAAAATCTTGATATATAAATGACTTGGTTGCTCCGGAATCAAATAGGACATTTGCATGTTCGGAATTTAACAAAAGGGTGCCTGCTATCACGTCGGTGTTTCGGACAGCATCCTGAACAGTCATGTTGAAGGTCCTAGCAGCTGGGGGTCGGTTGGAGGCAGTTTTGCTCATCCCTAAGGGTGGGGGCTTCAACGTTGGGCAATCCTTTCTCATGTGTCCTACCTTCCCACATTGAAAACACATTACATTGGGTCGGGTGCAGTTGTTGGCAAGGTGTCCGATTTGGTCACACCGGTAATATTTCAGAGGGGCTCTTGTCTGGGTACACACTCCAAGGTGTCTTCTCTTACAGGTTTAACACTCTGGTATTGGGGCGTGGGGTTGGCTATGAAATGTGGCCCTAGATTGTCCGTCGCCCTGGCCAACACTCTCACTCGGGGCCTTTCTGAATCTGGGGCCTCGTGCAGGTTGGGACGCCGCTCCCCTGAGGAACCTGCTTGGAAGGCTCCTGTTCCTGGTTCCTATCCCTTGGTTTCCTATCTTCCTCTGCCTAATTTTCTTTTCTTTCACACTCTGCTCACTGCCTGCTTCAACAATCGAGGCTTTCTGCACTAAGGTGGCATAGTCTGTCAACTCTAACACTGCCACTCGGTTTTGTATCCACTGTTTCAGACCAAGCTGAAACCTTCACGCTTTCTTCTCTTCAGTATTCACAAACTCAGGCACAAATCTTGACAACTCTGTAAACTTGGCCTCATATTCTGCCATAGTCATCTTATCCTGTTTCAACTCCAAAAACTTAATCTCCATATGGGTCTCCATAAACCTAGGGAAATACTTGTCTAAGAACAGTCGGGTAAATCTATCCCATGGGATCACGGCATCAGTCTCTAGGTTTCGTTTGGACTCCCACCAGTAGTTAGCTTCTCCTTTCAGCATGTAAGAAGCGAAAATGGTCTTGTGTCGTTCCTCAACACCTAATATCTTGAAGGACTTTTCTATCTCTATAAGCAAGGCCCGTGCTTCAACGGGGTCGGTCGATCCTAGAAACTCTGGGGGTTTGAGAGATTTGAAGGCCCTAAAGGCAGTAGCTGCAATCTGTTGGGCAGCATGTGGCTGTGGTGGAATATGTTATTGGTTCAGATTTGCTCTTAACAGTTCCATAAATTCATTCATGGGGTTCCCTCCCTGATGGGTATCCTCAGCCTCTTCTTCTACATATTCTTCCTCATCGTATTCATTATAGTCTAGATTCTCTTCACTTTCTTCATTTACTACAGGGTCAGGTTCATTCCGTTGTTGGTTAACAGATTCTGCGGGCTGTGCCCTGGTTCCTCTTCTACGGGGTGGCATTGTTCTGATAATGAAAAATGATAAACACGGTTGCAATATTTTAGAATTTATTTATATGTAAGCATGTCATTTATTACCTAGCAGGTTTTTATAAAGTGCAATTATATGGACATCATTTTCTTAATAACTGCTTAGATATATATTCATACGATCTCCCACTTATATCTTGGGGACGAAACAACTAGCTGAGTTCATACATGCCTGATTACAATACATTACTACTTGTCCTGAATACTGGAATGCAAATACATAAGCCGTGTACCCTGAAGGGCTAGGAACGCTATCTACTACTAGCTATCCTATCAAAATTGGTGACAAGTCACCTAGCCTTCTTCAAGGTCCATATCTAGTCACTAGTCCCTCAGTCACTGTCACTATGCGTGAGGTCACGCACCCTCCTCATCGCTCCTGCCAATATCAGCTCTGCATCAACCGCCGGGATGTATCCTCCAATCGCTGTCATCCTCATCTAAACCCTGGTACGGAGCTCGATCCCATCGATCTCTCTGCGGGCTATGGCTGGGGAAGCAGCTCTGAAATCCCCTGGGTATCCTAGTCGGGTGGCTCTCTCAGCTGTCAGTGCCTGGCGTAACTCCACAATGTGAGCAGATGCCGTAGTAATCTCAGCGTTAAGCTGATCCACCATCCAGTCGTGTACAGCTACATGTATGGTCGCCGGGGGTGGTAGAGGTAAATATGGGTCGTTAGAGGATATGTCATAAGCCTCGTAGATCTGTGCACGTATCCCCTCCTCCTCATCATCATTAGTATAGGGCATATGGCTCTGAATCCCTGGGGGTGGGGTAGGAGAGCGAATAGTCGGGTGAGGGTACATCTCTACATCCCTCCAGCCTACGCCATCTCCCTGAGTCATCTCAACGCCATTAGCTATGGGGACAGGAAGGTCAGTCTCCTCCTCTGGGACATCCTCAGTAGGGTCATCGTCTGAATCATCAATGGGTGGGTTCTCTAGCTCGGGAGTAGTGTAATAACCCCAATTTTTGGAATTTTTTTAAACACAGATGAATAATAACTTTTGCTGATGTTGCTGATTAAGGAAAATTATCAGACCACGCTATATAGGAGTACTGTTATGGAAATTCTAAGATCGTATTAGTATTCTCTAAAGTAAATAAGTGTATGTAAAGATCGTCAGAATCCAAATTCAAACACTTTGATTTTTCCCAAAAATCCACCAGATACCGAAAGAATTGAGTATAAGGTAATATGATTAAAAGGATTTAAATTCAAGGATTATAAGAGAGGATCATAAAAGGAATATAATGTATTGAGGAAGGTTAAGGGAACCCAAGTAATAAGATCCCGGGTATGATCCCTCAAACGATAAACGAGAATGAAAGTTAAGCGAACCGTATAACAGATCAGCGGTCATTAGCCAAGTAATTAGGAGTTAATCAAAGAGTTAGTGGATGATGATGTCATCACACCAACAAGAAGAGGACAAGTGTGGGAAGATGACATGGGAGGATGACATAAGCATGACCAAAAGGGAAGGAAGTGTCGGTTGATTATAAACCACATAAATTTCACCATGGTTAAAAGGTAATTAATCAAAACAAAAGCAAAACAACCAAGCCAAGGCAAAACAAATCACAAAACACAAATTAGAAGTTGGCTTTTGCTTTCCAAGAACAAAAGCTCTCGGCCAAAACCAGAGCAGCAACTTCAAACTACCATATCTCCTTCAATACTCACTCAAATTGTATGTTCTATAGCTATTTGGAAAGGTATTGAGATGACCTACAACTCTTGTTCACAAGTTTCGTCCAAATAAGCATGGTAAGACCCTCGTTTTGACAGTTCTTTCAATATAACTTTTAAAAACTTCAAAACCTAACTTTGTGTTCTTGATTTCTTTGGAAAGATCAAGCTTGTAGGAGGCTCCTTAAGACTTCCTAGCTACTCTAATCACTCCAAGGAAGGTATAAAACCTCATACCCTAGCTTTACTTTTGAGTATTTAGGAGTGGTTTTGATTGTTATAGTTTATGAGAAGCATGATTCTTGGTTGTTTAAAGTTTAGTTGAGTTTGTAGAGAGTCTGATTGTTAAATCTTGATTAAATAGTTAATGAACTTAAGTAAGCTCTTAGTTCATGATTGAGAAGTAATATAAAGAGAAATCTTGAGTTGTTGGGGCTTTTGTAGAAGTGTATGGATGAAGTTTGGTTGTAACAATGATTGTGGGTTGATTGTGGATTGATTTGGAGTTGTACAAGTTTGGGAAATCGCGTAAACATAGCCGTCGTAATGTCCGATTTACCCTAGACTGCTTTTGTTCTTAACATCAGGACCCGTGAACTCACTTTTAGGTTTTGACCATTGCCATGATTAGATAGTTCATGTTACGAGCTTCGTTTTGATATGTGGTTCGTTTGAATCCGATGTACGGTTTAGGAGAAACGACTGTTTTAAGTAACGGCATTTCGCGAACGAACCATTACCCCTCGCCTTACTTTGAAACATTGGTTAAGGACCTTAAATGACTAATTGGGGTATGAAACATTTATGTAGAGTGGATTAGGCAGTTGGTAAGGTACTCGCCTTAAAACTCTTAATGGTTAATTTATTAAAAATGGTGGAGCTGAGGGTACTCGAGCGAGTTAAGAGAATCATTAAGCGCAAAGCGAGCGTTAGAGTCTAATTGGTTAAAGTATAGATTCATAAGCGACTTTGGTTTAATTCCAACTTTTACGTGGTTTATAGGTTACCAGACTCATCCCAGGATTTTACCACCCCCAGTCGCTCAGGCAAGTTTTCTACCCGTTATACTGTTGTTGTGATGTAAATATATGTATATGCATTATCATGTGATAAGTGCATGATTGTTATTAGCAAATCTTGCGATATATTGGAGCATGCTGATATGGTATATATGCATGTCTGTTTCGTAATCTTGATATCAAATTGTTGATTAAAATGCTTATAAACTGCATAATACCTATGCTAGAGATAAGTAGTAGTTGCGTATACCCTTAGTATAGGGGACCCAAAGGTGAACATTTTTCTAAACCGGGAGTCGATGTTCCCGAGTATAATATATATATATATTTTTATATATATATGGTTATAGTTTTCAAAACTATTAATCGAATAAGGTTTATTCGATAACTTTATTTTTATTTTATTTAATGAATATTAGTTGAATATTCATTCGAGGACTTATGACTCCGTTTATTTTATTTAATGAATATTAGTTGAATATTCATTCGAGGACTTATGACTCCGTTTATTTTATTTAATGAATATTATTTTGAATATTCATTCGAGGACTTATGACTCTGCTTATTTATTAAATAATATTCTTTATTTTATTAAAGAATAGTGTTTCGATAATCAAACTTATTTTGGATTATTCAAATAAAGATCGTACTTTCGTATAAGTATATCTTTGGTTATTTATTATTCATTTCAAGTATGAGTTTTAAAACTTCTACTTCAAATTATTTATATAGAGATTATCCTTATGGGAATTTTATTTAAATAATAATATTCAGATATTTTCTAATATATCGGGACTGATTTATTTCATTAAATCAGCATTACTCCAAACATTCTTAAAAATGTTTTCGAGTCTTCAAAATGATTTTTAAAAGTTAAAGCGGATCCCAAAACTCATTTTTATATTTAAGATCTTCCTTTCGAAGGGGATTTAAATACTCGCTCAAAACCTGAGGGATCCGGCTCAGTGGTATATTTTACATTCGCAGCGAGGTTGCTATTTTGAGAAAACATCTTGATTACTTGCCCATCGTTCGGGAAGTAAGTTCATCTATTTGAGTCGGCATAAGCAACATGGGCTCAGTGGGCGTCCATGAAAGTGTAAGTGGCTCAGTGGGAGTCCATCAAATGCGTAAGTGGCTGAGTGGCAGTCCAACATAAGGTCCTATTGCGGCCAGGGTGATGACCAGTGGGGAATTCGTCCATCTACTAGTAGAAAAGGTTACTTATTGGTATCTTTGCCTGATCAGCAAGATATCAGGTTTATGCCAAGGTTTTCTCCTTTCCAAATTCATTGGATATTGCAACTCTGTTTATAATTTTCATAACAAAGGTTTTCAAGGAGTGTATGAAATGTATATATATATAGGTGTATATATATATCGGGACTTAATGAAGTATCTCGTAACTTCATTTCTTTTAAATGATATTTCAAAGATTGAATCTATTCAAGTCTTATCTTGTAGTCTCATCAGTGTGATGAACTTTTGAAACTGATTATAACTTGAACGGTGGTAGTTCAAGTAGTATTTGGAAAAGATATAAGTATATTGGAGTATCTTGTAACTTCATCTTTTAAACTTATATCTAGTAAATGATTATCTTATGCATGTCAAAGATTTTCAGAAAAACATTGAGACAAGGTTAGATATATGAGATCACCTTGCAACGATATTTTTATACAGTTATAAACTGGAACTCTGTGTATATTATACATGTCAGAGGATTTCAAAAATTTGAGAGGTATATATGTATATATATACTGAATATTTTTGTGACTTGGTCGCGTTAAGATAACAAACTTGGTTCATTTCTTTTTGACCAAGACTTTCATGAGTACTATGAGAATGCTCATATATTGTTAATTATTATACATATTATTTCGGTGGGCTTGTTGATCACCCTTACTTTCTTCTTTCATCACACAACAATAGATAGACAAGATGAACAGGATCAAGCTCTCAATTCGTAAGCGGTTAGGAAACGTTCCGCAGTTTCCTGTAGGCGTTGATGCCATTGTAGCTGAGGTAGGAGCTACCAGTAGGCTAGGCTTTCAACTTTTGTTGTGCCAGACTTATGTATATTTATGAATTGTAATAATGGCAAAGAATATGTAAACTATTCAGAAACCCTTTTATGGTGAAATGGTTTATAATTGTGGAATAAAATGACTTGTGTTATTTTTGGTATTCATCTCTGAGACTATAACTTGTGGTGTGTGTGTGTATATTGTGGGGTCACAGTACGTAGTAGTTGGTTGACTGTTAAGATTAAGTATTGATAAGAGAAATGGAACTCGTGACAACCCGAATCCCCGACCCCGGATTTGGGGGTGTTACAGAAATCGTATCAGAGCTAAGCGTTATAAACCTCAGAGATGAAGTGACGTTAAAATAATAAGTTCACTAAGATAAATAAGAACTCTTGCCAAGTTCATAGTCGGACTACCTAACGTAGTACTGACAGTTAAAACCCTTATGGGAACCCTTATAAATATCATGATAAAAGCGTAGTTCATTATCGTATATGGTAGCAGGACTCCGAACCCTGAGGTTGAGGAGCAACAACGCGATGATGTTTTATTACTTATTAGGAGATCAGAATGTGGATTCGATAGAGCGTTCTACCACGGGACCGGATGATGTTCATATTGAGGATGTAGCGGTTAAAGATGTTGTCCTAGAAGGGATTATTGCTGAGAAGGATTCCGTGGAGGATCCTGACAAGAATGAATAAAGGACCATTGAGGAATTGATGACCATGGTTAGGGAAACTACCAGAGGTAGGATTGGCCGGTCACTACCGGAGGTTCGTTGAAGTTTGTAAATATAGTAGCCCCTTTAACGCGGCTTACTCGTAAGAATGGGAAGTTTGAATAGAAAGAGAAATGCGAGAAAAGCTTTTAAGAACTAAAGCAAAGGGTGGTGACGGCCCCTATGATGGCGTTGCCGGATGGAAAAGGAGATTTTGTGATGTGTAGTGACGCTTCGCATAAGAAATTAGGGTGCTTCTTATACAGCACAACAAGGTAATCGTGTACGCGTCAAGACAATTAAGGGAATATAAAATTCGATATCCCCACCCATGAGCTTGGGCTCGTGGCAATAGTTTTTCCCTAAATATTGGAGGCACTACTTGTATGGAGAGAAGTGCAAGATTTACACAAACTATAGGAGCTCTAGTACTTTTTTACGTAGAAAGAGCTCAACATACGCCAGAGGAGGCGGTTAGAGCTAATCAAGAATTATGATTGGGAGATTCTTTATCATTCAGAGAAAGCCAATGTGGTGGCTGATGCCCTTAGTAAAAAGGAGAGACTCAAGATGATAATGTCTTTGGGAGAGTTTATAAGAGATTTTGAGAAAATGGAAATAGAAGTGAAGGTAACCGGAGCCAATACCGAAAAGCTGTTTGAGATTGCAATACAGTCCGAATTATTGGAAAAGAACATATTGTGCTAGAAAAAGTGATGAATGAAGGCAGAGAGCCAACAAATAGATAAGAGATTAATACCAAGAAAGATGATAAGGGAATAATGAGGTATTCCAACAGAATTTGGGTTCCAAATGTTCAAGAGCTTAAAGATGAGATCTTAGATGAAAGCTAGTTTGAGGAATAAAATTTAGAGCAAACCCTGAACGTGATAGTCAGGGAGGTCGCCATCAAGATAGAAGGAACCCATAACTTAATGAAGTGGAAAATGAGGATTTAAAACATGTAGGATGACCCCGATTATGGGAAGGAGGAGGGAACGTTCAGACTAAGGAAACATAATTCGAGTAAGGAAAGGAGACCCGAGACAGTACTCCTATACAACAATTCTTGGACCTTTCTAAACAGAACTTAGACTATTATCCCCAACCACCACCCTGAGGAAACAATGCGGTGAAATTTTTTTTTCAAGACTTTTAAGTCGCTAAGCTCTCAGAGTTCCAAGGAACAAGCTGACCCAGTCGAGGCAAGAGCCTGGCTAAAGGAAATACAGGAATCATTTGAGATTCTAAATGATTGACGAATCACAAAAGACTGTTTTTGTCCCTTACCCTCCTAAGAGAGAGGCCACCCGCTGGTGAAAGGCCAAGGAAGGCACGGAGCAAGAGATTATAATAAACTGATTTAAGTTCAGTCAATTGTTTTTAGGAAAGTACTTCCCAAGGTTATGGAGATAGTGTAAAAGCTTTAGAGCCAGAACAAAGGCAGACGAGTATGATTAATTATGAATCTAAGTTGTAAAAGTTGTCAAGATTCGTTCTGAGGACACGAATCTGGAATGACGGGATGTTTGAAATCAATGCTTATGTTGTGTTGGTTCATGAAATAATGATAAGAGAAAGGAAAATAAAAAGAAACTGAAGTGGAAAGGAATATAAAGGCAATAGAGTTTGAGGAATGATAAGGGAGTTGGGTTTGAGGAAACCCTAAAGACTCGTAGCAATAGAAATAGAAAAGTATGTAATGGTCAGGATGAGGGTGATTCACCATGAGTTAAAATTGATGGTTGAAGACATAAGAGATACATATATTTTATCCCCTGTAAGTTGGGAGGATTCGAGGAAACCTTGAGATAGTTCGAAGGATAAATAATGAGACGCGGATAGACTGAGGAGACAAGAAAGTAAGAAATTAGAAAAATTGGATAAAGGAAGTGACCTTCAAGAATGTGAAGTGTAAGACCAGTGGCATGATACCCAGGAAGGGGGACGCCAGGTATGAAAGATATCCCAACATTGAGATGACTATTGAGATAAACAACAAAAGTAAATGAGGAATTATTAAGAAGAAGTTCACGTTGAACACGACCAATATCTTCCAGAACACCCATGTTATCGTTACCGAATCAGGCAAGAAAAGTGGATAACCGTTATTTTCTTTTGGAGGCCATATAGATTGACCACATTTTGGATAAGGATATTATTATGAAATTAGGCATATACTATCGAGGCGGGAATGATTGAATAAAGACACCCTTATCAGGGATATGTGACTTGATTTATCCATGAAAGGATGCATGTACCTTTTTAAAGGTGGAATTAAGGATAGAACATCTGTAACCTAAAATCAATCCTAGGGAAATGCATAAAGGTTGGCATTTTACCCTTAATAAGGATAGTATGAGTTTTGACAGTATGAATTGGAAAGGATTAAGGTAACAACAACCTTTAAGGATCAGTGAAGAAATTTTTCAGAAGTATATAGACAATGATTCTGGTATTAGTAAATGGTATCTTGATATGCCCTGTGCCTAGGGTGTACCTGCTAAAGGATTTTAGGATAACCTTAGAGGTTTTACAAGGAGAAAGGTAATATTCAAAGTTCTCAAGAATAGAGATTCTGATGAAGGAAATATGACATAATTATAATAATTACAGGTGGGCACGTGTTGAACCATAAGAAAGTATAGATCGATCCAATGAGGGTCGAGATTGGTGAAAACAAGAAGGACCCAAGATAAGAGACGTCCTAAGTATGATCGAGAGTCAGTCGTGGCAATGTTCACATCTAAAGACTAAGGCAATGACTTATGGAAAAATGGTGATTTTTTTTCTCACCAGGACTTAAGAGAAGCATTTTCACATAAGCAGTGATTGAAATGAGGTAGAAAATTTGGTTGGAGGTGGTTAAAATGACATTGATTGTAAGGAAATTTTACTATCAGGAAAGGCCAAAGAGGTGGCCAATACTTTAAGTGTAAGAGGACAATTATCGGCGCTTGTGCCAGAGGAATACAGTGATAATGGTTAATTCCGTGAAGGTTGTATTATGGTGTGAAAGATTGACATTCCTTCAGATGACTGTGCAATACCCAACCATAATAGTAGTTTGGTAAAGGTTTAATTCGTGTAATCGCCATGAGCGGGCTATCAATCTTAGAAGGTACTATCTTGAGATAAGCCATGACCATGTTACGAAATGACTAAACGAACCTTTGAGTTAAGTCTTCTATTGAAGGCACATGATTAAGAATGGTATTAACCTGATATCGTTGCTTTGATTGAAACCCTTCTGCAATTTTATCTGCTTCATGTCATGAAAGTACGTCAGAATCTGGAGTGTTCTTCATGAATTATGAATGGTGATTATGTTAACTCCTTAGAAGAATTCTATACGACATGTATGGACTCCGTATGGTTAGATATTAAGATTTCATGGAAAGTGAATGACGACAGTAGGTCAGTGGTGGACCATAGTAATGCGGCAATGATTCTGCGAGTAATGAGCTGATTACAATCATGAGAGTTGTATTGGAATGGATGTTGAGATTGAGTACCACTAATCGGGTCGTGTTGACGTATAAGTTATCTTTGATAGAAAAACTAGGTCGATTATTTACCTATTGAATATTTATTCCTTCTTATCAATAGAGAGTCGTATTACTATACGAGGAAGGTTGCGGTGCAAGCATAGAATTCTAGTAACAATGATGTCTAGAATGAGATCCCAGATTCGATTTTCGATGTCGAGGGAGTTTCAAAGGTGATTGTGTATAAGCTCGAGGAAGAGCATGGGTCCATAGAACGATGGACGGAATAGCAAAAAAATATTTAGGCATGTGAAATACGATGCTATAATACTTGATGTTGAGATATATACGTATATGTTTTGTTCTCCTATGACAAACCTCTATAGTTCAGAGGTAGATTCCAAGCCAGATATTTTGTGGCAGTTTATTTTTTTACATATATACAATTCTCTTCAATTCCTTCTTTTCTCTTCTTTTCATTGCATGTAATCTGAGAAGAACAACCCTTCCAGAAGGGGAGGTATTGCCGAATGACTATCTATCTGTGTGATAGAAGCCTAGTAGGATACCACATGTTGTTTAATTGCTTGTCAAGTACTAAAGGCTGGCAACCTTCTGTATTAACTATGCAATAGAACAAGTGTTCATGATCATAGTGATCTCTCATTAAATTCTTTTACTTCTACACGAAGGACCAAGCTTTCGAAGATGGAGGCAGCTAGAGATGAAGTGGTACCAAGTATGGTGGTATTTGGAATGGAAACACATTCGTGATACTAAGGTTGATGCATTTATTAAAATGTCATAAAACTATAGCGAGTAAAGGTATATCTAGAATAGTATTTTGTACGGAAGATAGTAACGACTACGAACTGGAAAAGAATGGGTATTGAGAAGCAAAAGCTATAATGCTAGAAGCTATGATGAGAGTCTGTGCAATAGACTTGAAAGAATTTGGAATGGTCACTTAGCACGGATTGGTTTTCTTACGACAATAGATCGTATGTCAGTATCGGGATATCGCCTTATGAGATCCTTGAGGGAAGACAATGTCAATCTCCCTTATGTTAGGATGAAGATTGTAGAGCGCAAGATGCTCGGATCCGCAGTAGTCCAAAGGACCAAGGATATAATAGATCTAATCAGAGGACGGCTGGTAGTAGCCCAAGATGGACATAAGAAGTATGTTGATTTGACACGAAAGGACAAAGAATAGGAAGTAGGGGACCTAGTGCTGTTATAGGTATTCCCTTGGAAAGGATGGATGAGGTTCGGAAAGAAAGGAAAGCTAAGCCCACGAATTGTTGGACCCTTGGATATATTAAGACGTATTGGGAAGTTAGCATATGAGCTAGCCCTACCCCCGAACATGTAGCAAATTCATAACGTGTTCCACGTATCAATGTTAAGGAAGTGTAATTCGGATGCCAGACAAATAGGGGCATATGAGCGCATAGACATGCAACCAGACGTAACCTGTATGGAGCAACCAGGAAGGATTATAGATTGAAAAGGAACAAGTGCTTAGGAGAAAGGTTATCGTGCTAGTCAGGGTGTTGTGGCAAAACCACAATGTGGGAAAATTTACTTGAGAGTTAGAAAGTGCAATGCTAAGAGAACATCCCTATTCATTTTCTATCCGATTCCGGGACGGAATCCTTTTAAGGAGGGGAGATTGTAATAACCCCAATTTTTGGAATTTTTTAAACACGGATGAATAGTAACTTTTGCTGATGATGCTGATTAAGGAAAATTATCAGACCACGCTATATAGGAGTACTGTTATGGAAATTCTAAGATCGTATTAGTATTCTCTAAAGTAAATAAGTGTATGTAAAGATCGTCAGAATCCAAATTCAAACACTTTGATTTTTCCCAAAAATCCACCAGATACCGAAAGAATTGAGTATAAGGTAATATGATTAAAAGGATTTAAATTCAAGGATTATAAGAGAGGATCATAAAAGGAATATAATATATTGAGGAAGGTTAAGGGAACCCAAGTAATAAGATCCCGGGTATAAACGAGAATGAAAGTTAAGCGAACCGTATAACAGATCAGCGGTCATTAGCCAAGTAATTAGGAGTTAATCAAAGAGTTAGTGGATGATGATGTCATCACACCAACAAGAAGAGGACAAGTGTGGGAAGATGACATGGGAGGATGACATAAGCATGACCAAAAGGGAAGGAAGTTCGGTTGATTATAAACCACATAAATTTCACCATGGTTAAAAGGTAATTAATCAAAACAAAAGCAAAACAACCAAGCCAAGGCAAAACAAATCACAAAACACAAATTAGAAGTTGGCTTTTGCTTTCCAAGAACAAAAGCTCTCGGCCAAAACCAGAGCAGCAACTTCAAACTACCATATCTCCTTCAATACTCACTCAAATTTTATGTTCTATAGCTATTTGGAAAGGTATTGAGATGGCCTACAACTCTTGTTCACAAGTCTCGTCCAAATAAGCATGGTAAGACCCTTGTTTTGACAGTTCTTTCAATCTAACTTTTAGAAACTTCAAAACCTAACTTTGTGTTCTTGATTTCTTTGGAAAGATCAAGCTTGTAGGAGGCTCCTTAAGACTTCCTAGCTACTCTAATCACTCCAAGGAAGGTATAAAACCTCATACCCTAGCTTTACTTTTGAGTATTGAGGAGTGGTTTTGATTGTTATAGTTTATGAGAAGCATGATTCTTGGTTGTTTAAAGTTTAGTTGAGTTTGTAGAGAGTTTGATTGTTAAATCTTGATTAAATAGTTAATGAACTTAAGTAAGCTCTTAGTTCATGATTGAGAAGTAATATAAAGTGGAAATTGTAATAACCCCAATTTTTGGAAATTTTTGAAACCCTTATGAATAGTGATTTTGCAGATTATGCTGAATGAGAAAACTTTTCATGCCACACTATGTAGGGGTTCTGGTATGGATATTCTGAGATTTTATTAGTACTCTATGTGATATATAAGTATATGTAAAGATCGTCAGAATCCAATTCCGAACACTTTGATTTTTCCCGTAAATCCACTAGATACGAAAAGAATTGAGTATAAGGTAACAAGATAAGAAGGATTTAAATTAAAGGATTATAAGAGAGGATCATAAAAGGAATATAATATATTGAGAAAGGTTAAGGGAACCTAAGTAATAAGATCCCGGGTATGATCCCTCAAACGATAAACGAAAACGAAAGTTAAGCGAACCGTATAATAGATCAGCGGTCATTAGGCAAACAATTAGGAAGTTAATCAAAGGGATTAGAGAGGATGATGTCACCCAACCAATGAGAAGAGGACAAGGAGGGGAGGATGACATCATGAGGATGACCTAAGCATGACATAGGGAGGAAGGAGATGTGGTTGGTTTATAACCACACAAAGTCAAGGTTAGAAAGGTAATTACCCAAAAACAAATCAAAAACAACCAACCAAAGAATCAAATCAAAGCAAAAACACAAAACATTTCATCTTCTCCAAGCTTTACTCTCGGCTTTTTACTATTTCAAAGAAAGCAATTTTCAAAATTCAAGTTCAAGGCTTCCTAAATTGGTAAGATAATTCCCTAGTGTTCCTTATGCATAGGTATGGCTATCTTATGAGTTTAAGCCTTCAATTCTTTCTCAATCTTCTTCAAGAAATCAATGAAGAAGACAATGAATAGTGACTTCAAGAATTTTAACTTGATTTTCTTGTTTTTCCTTTAAGATCCAAGCATCCTTAAGTCATCTCAAGGCTTCTTAAGGCTTCCTAGCTACTCACACCACTTCAAGGAAGGTATATCATCTCCAAACCCTAGATTCCTTTGTATAATAAGATGATTTTGATTGTTATGATGATCTAGTAGATTAATGCTTGTGGTTTAGAGTTTGGGTTGGAGTGGTAGTGAAATGGAATGGTGAATCTTGTTGTTTTGATTAAAAGAACTTAAGTATAGTTTAAATTCAAGTTTTAGGAGTAAGTAAATGGATTATAATGAGTTGGTTTGGGGCTGTTGTAATGTATTTTGGATGGAGGTTTGATTGGGTTGTGAATTGGGGTTGAATTGTGATGGTTTTGGAATGGTTTAAATTTGGGAAATCGCGTAAACATAGTCGTCGTAATGTCCGATTTACTTTAGACTGCTTTTGTTCATAACATTTGGACCCGAGAACTCCCTGCTAGATTATGACCATTGCCATGTTTAGATATTTCATGTTACGAGCTTCGTTTTGATATATGGTTCGTTTGATTCCGATGAACGGTTTAGGAGAAACGGCCGTTTTAAGTAACGACATTTCGCGAACGAACCTTTACCCCTCGCCTTACTTTGAAACATAGGTTAAAGACCTTAAAGGACTAATTGAAGTATGAAACATTTATGTAATGTGTAATAGGCAGTTGGTAAGACACCCGCGAAGGAATCGCCTTAAAACTCGTAATGGTTAAATTATTAAAAATGGTGGAGCCGAGGGTACTCGAGTGACTTAAGAGAATCAGTAAGCGCAAAGCGAGCGTTAGAGTCTAAGTTGGTTAATGTATAGAGTTACAAGTGACTTTGGTTTAATTCCAACTTACTTGTTGTTTATAGGTTACCAGACTCGTCCCGAGCCATTCGTAACCCCCAGTCGCTCAGGCAAGTTTTCTACCCGTTATACTGTTGTTGTGATGTATATGTGTATATGCATTATCTTGTGATAAATGCATGATTGTTATTAGCAAATTCTTGCGATATATTGGAGCATGTGATATGGTATATATGCATGTCTGTTTCGTAATCTTGATATATATCTGTTGGTTCAAATGCTTATTAGTTGCATAATACATATGCTAGAGATAAGCGGTAATTTGCATATACCCTTAGAAAAGGGGACCCCAAGGTGAACATATTTCTAAACCGGGAGTCGATGTTCCCGAGTATATTATATATATATATATATATTTATATATATATGGATATAGTTTTCAAAACTATTGATCGAATAAGGTTTATTTGATAACTTTATTTTATTTAATAAATATTATTTTGAATATTCATTTGAGGATGTATGACTCCGTTTATTTTATTTAATGAATATTATTTATAATATTCATTCGAGGTATTAAGACTCCGCTTATTATTTAATAATATTCTTTATTTTATTAACGAATAATGTTTCGATAATCAAACTTATTATCGATTATTCAAATAAAGATTATACTTTCGTATAAGTATATCTTTGGTTATTTAATATCTATTTCAAGTATGAGTTTTAAAACTTCTACTTCAATTATTTTTATAAAGATTATTCTTTATGGGAATATTATTTAAATAATAATATTCAGATATTTTCTAAATATATTGGGACTGATTTATTTTAATTAATCAGCAGTACTCCAAACATTCTTAAAAATGTTTTCGAGTCTTCAAAATGATTTTTAAAGTTAGAGTGGACCCCAAAACTCATTTTTATATTTAAGATCTTCCTTTCAAGGGGGATTTAAATACTCGCTCAAAACCTGGGGGATCCAGCTCTGTGGTGTATTTTACATTCGCTACGTGGTTGCTGTTTTGAGAAAACAATTTGATTACTTGCCCAACGTTCGGGAAGTAAGTTCATCTAATTGAGTCGGCATAAGCGACAGGCCGGGGTACGGTCTATCAAAGTGTAAGTGGCTGGGTGGCAGTCCATCAACGCGTAAGAGGCCGGGTGGCGGTCCAGCACAAGGTCCTTATGTGGCCAGGGTGATGACCGGTGGGGGATTCATCCATCTACTAGTAGAAAAGGTTACTTAATGGGTATCTTTGCCTAATCAGCAAGATATCGGGTTTATGCCAAAATTCTTTTCTTTCCAAATTCATTGGATATTACAACTCTGTTCGTACTTTACATGACAGAGATTTTCAGGAAATGTATGAGATATATATATATATATATATCAGAACTTAATGAAGTATCTCGTAACTTCATTATTTATAATGATATTTCAAAGATTGAATATATTCAAGTCTTATCTTGTAGTCTCATCTGGGTGATGAACTTTAAAACTGATTATAACTTGAACGGTGGTAGTTCAAGTAGTATTCGGATATAAGTATATTGGAGTATCTTGTAACTTCATCTTTTAAACTTATATCTAGTAAATGATTATCTTATGCATGACAAAGATTTTCAAAAAAACGTTGAGACAAGGTTAGATATATGAGATCACCTTGCAACGGTATTTTTATACAGTTATACACTGGAACTCTGTGTGTATTATGCATGGAAGAGGACTTCCAATATTTTGAAAAGTATATATGTATATATATATACTGAATATTTTGCGACTTCATCGCATTAAGGTATCAACTTGGTTCATTTCTTTTGACCAAGACTTTCATGAGTACTATGAGAAGGCTCATATATTGTTAATCATTATACATATTATTTTGGTGGGCTTGTTGCTCACCCTTGCTTTCTTCTTTCATCACACAACATCAGATAGATAAGATGAACAGGACCAAGCTCCCAATTCGCAAGCGGATAGGAAACGTTCCGCAGCTTTCTGGAAGCGTTGAGGCCGTTGTAGCTGAGGTAGAAATTACCAATAGGCTAAGTTTTCAACTAATGATGTACCAGACTTATGTATATTATGAGTTGTAATAATGGCAGAGAAATGTAAATTTATTCAGAAACCTGTTTAAGGTGTATTGGCATGTAATTGTGGAATAAAACGACTTATGATTATTTTTGGATGATCATCTCTGAGACTATAAATTGTGGTGTGTATGTTTATTGTGGGGTCACAGTACAGAGTAGTTGATTAATTATTAAGATTGGGTGTTATTAAGGGAAATGGAACTCGTGACAACCCGGATCCCCGGCCCCGGATTTGGGGGTGTTACAGAAGTGGTATCAGAGCTAAGCGTTATAAACCTCAGAGATGATGTGACGTAAAGATAATAAGTTCACTAAGATAATAAGAACTCTTGCCAAGTTCATAGTCGGGCTACCTAACGTAGTACTGACAGTTAAAACCCTTACGGGAACCCTTATAAATATCGTGATAGTAACATAGTTCGTTCTCGTATAGGGCAGCGGGGCACCGAACCCTGAGGTTCAGGAGCATCAGCATGAGGATGTTTTATTACAATCTGGAGATCAAATTGTGAATCCGATGGAGTACCCTAATGAGGGACCGGATGAGATTCATATTGAGAATGTTGCGGTTGAGGATGTTATTCCGGAAAGGATTGTGGCTGAGGAGGATCTCATGGAGGATCCTGATGAGAATGAAGAGAGGACCGCTGAGGAATTGATGACCGTAGTCAGGGCGACTACCAGAGCAAGAATGGCCGTGAGGGTGGCACTAGAGGATGAAGAGTTACCAAGGGCACAAAGGTTAATGAGGGCAGAAGGAGTGGGGCCTTCCACGACCCCAATTATACAGTATTAGACCCTCTTCCAGAGGTTCCTGTAGACATCCATGAGGTTCCACCAATTCCTGTTCCCTCCCCTGTACAGAGCCCAGCACCTACTGAGGAAATGCCACATTTATCTCCTGCACCATTGTCACCGGATACCGTGCTTGATTATCCGTTTGGATCTCCTGGGTCTGCGCCACCTGCACCCCATGGACTGCTAGATGCTACCACTCAGGCTTCTCTTATCACCAATTATTACATGACTTTGGGTGGCCTGTCCGAGGCCCATAATGTTAGGAGTGATCTGTTGGATCGACTTACTGCACCAAGGATTGAGGGCGGGGTACTTCCGGCAGGATTAGCTCATAGCATGGAAAGGATTGAGGCTACCACCCGTGTTACAGCTAGAGCCCATCTTGAGGGTCAGATTGATCCAGCTCTACTTGCAACTATCCTAGACCTCATTACCGCCTTAATGGAGCAGGTTAGGGATGTCGTGCGTGCCCGCATTTCTTGATCCATAATAGTGTGCAGAGTCTGAACAATCTGACAAGAATTTCATGTAGCACCGCTTTTGGAGGATTAGCCTAAGTTATGGATAATTAGTTTTAATGACTAGATGATTATCTATGGTAGTACTTTTGAGATAGAAGCGATCAGATCAAATGATGTAATTCTCTTTAATGTGTTCAGTTGTTGTACCCTCGAACAAATGGTTATGTATATATTCGTTAATTTCAGTTCAGATCAGTTTGTTTCTGATAAGATCACATTGTTAATTGCTCTATTAACACTTAAGAGAGTGTCATGAAGTTTATCGAACTTGAGAATTCATAATTTGCAATCGTGCAAGGACTGAACGAGGGAAAGACTTGAGCAAAGTAAGTAAGACAAATATCCAGAGATTCTCAAAATTTTTCCAACTAATATGCCCCCACAAGGAATAAGATTAGGGGCAGACCTTGAATGTGATAATCAGGGAGGTTGCAATTAAGATATAAGGAACCCAGAATATACTAAAGTGGAAAATGAGGAGTTTAAATTAAAAGATGACCCCAATTATGGGGAGTAGGAAGAAATATTTAGACTGAGAAAACAGAAGTCGAGCGAGGTCAGGAGACCCGAGGCGGTACTCCTATACGGAAATTCATGGACCTGTCTAAACAGAACTTATACTTTATTCCCAACCACCACTTTGAGGGAAACAAGGTAGTGGGAAATTCTTTCAGGACCTCTAAGTCGCTAAGCTCTCAGAGTTCCAAGGAACAAGCTGGCCCAGTCGAGGCAAGAGCCTGGCTAAAGGAAATATAGGAATCAATTTGAGATTCTAAATGATGGACGAACCACAAAAGACTATTTTTGTCACTTACCTTCCTAAGAGAGAGACCACCCGCTGGTGAAAGGCCAAATAAGGCACGGAGCAAGAGATTATAATAAACTGATTTAAGTTCAGTCAATTGTTTTCAGGAAAGTACCTCCCAAGGTTATGGAGATATTGTAAAAGCTTTAGAGCCAGAGCAAAGGCAGACGAGTATGATGAATTATGAATCTAAGTTGTAAAAGTTGTCAAGATTCGTTCTGAGGGCACGAATCCAGAATGACGAGATATTTGAAATCAATGCTTATGTTGTGTTGGTTCATGAAATAATGATAAGAGAAAGGAAAAAAAAAAGAAAAAAAAAAGAATTGAAGTGGAAAGGAATATAAAGGCAATAGAGTTTGAGGAATGATAAGGGAGTTGGGTATGAGGAAACCCTAAAGACTCGTAGCAATAGAAATAGAGAAGTATGTAATCTTCAGGATGAGGGTAATTTACCATGAGTTAAAAAAAAATTGATGGTTAAAGGCATAAGAGATACATATATTTTATTCCCTGTAAGTTGGGAGGATCCGAGGAAACCTTGAGATAGTTCGAAGGATGAATAATGAGATGCGGATAGACTGAGGAGACAAAGAAGTAAGAAATTAGGAAAATTGGATGAAGGAAGTGACCTTCAAGAATGTGAAGTGTAAGACCGGCGGCTTGATACCCAGAAAGGGAGACGCCATGTATGAAAGATATCCCAACATTGAGGTGACTGTTGAGATAAACAACAAAAGTAAATAAGGAATTATTAAGAAGAGGTTCACGTTGAACACAACCAATATCTTCCAGAACATCCTTGTTATCGTTACCAAATTAGGCAAGAAAAGCGGATAATCGTTGTTATCTTTTAGAGGCCATATTGATTGACCTCATTTTGAATACAGATGTTATTGTAAAAATTAGGCATATACTATCGAGGTGGGAATGATTGAATAAGACACCCTTATCAGGGATATATGACTTGATTTATCCATGGAAGGATGTGTGTACCTTTTTAAAGGTGGAATTAAGGATAGAACATCGGTAACTTAAAACGAATCCTAGGGGAATGCATAAAGGCTGGCATTTCACCCTTAATAGGGATAGTATGAGTTTTAACAGTATGAATTGGAATTAAGGTAACAACAACCTTTAAAGAATCAGTGGAGAAATTTTTCAAAAGTATATAGACAATGATTCTAGTATTAGTATATGGTATTTTGATATGCCCTGTATCTAGGGAATACAGGAGGAACGATTCAAGGATAAACTTAGAGGTTTTACAAGGAGAAAGGTAATATTCAAAATTCTCAAGAATAGAAATATTGATAAAGGAAATATGACATAATTATAATGATGCCAAGTGAGGCACGTGTTAAACCACAAGAAGGTATGGATCGAACCAGTAATGGTCGAAGTTGTTCAGGGCAATTAGGACTTAAGATAAAAAGATGTTCTAATTATGATTGAGAGCCAATCGTGACAGTGATTAACCTCTAAAGACTGAGGCAATAACTTATGGAAAAATGGTGATATTTTTTTTTACTCATAAGATTTTAAGGAAAACATCTTCACATAAGCTGTGATTGAAATGAGGTAGAAAATTTATTTGGAGGTGGTTAAAATGACATTAACTGTAAGGAAATTTTACTATCAGGAAAGGCCAAAGAGGTGGCCGACACTTTAAAGGTAAGAGGATAATTATAGGCGCTTGTGCCAAAGGAATACAGTGATGATGGTTAAAGCTATGAAGGTTGTATTATGGTTTGGAAGATTGACATTCCTTCTGATGACTGTGCAATACCCAACCGTAATAGTAGTTTGGTAAAGGTTTAATTCGTGTAATCGCCATGAGCGGGCTATCTATCTCATAAGGTACTATCTTGAGAATAATCCAGGACCATGTTTCAAAAAGGACTAAACGAACCTTTGAGTTAAGTCTTCTATTGAAGGCATATGATTAAGAATGGTATTCACCTGCTATCGTTGCTTTGACTGAAACTCTTCTGCAATTTTATCTACTTCATGTCATGAAAGTACGTCAGAGTTTGGAGTGTTCTTCATGAATTATGATTGGTGATTATGTTAACTCCTTAGAAGTATTCTATACGACATGTATGGACTCCGTATGGTTAGATATTAAGATTTCATGGAAAGTGAATGACGACAGTAGGTCAGTGGTGGACCATAGTAATGCAGCAATGATTCTGCGAGTAATGAGCTGATTACAACCGTGAGAGTTGTATTGGAATGGATGTTGAGATTGAGTACCACTAATCGGGTCGTGGTAGTCTATAAGTTATCATTGATAGACTAATTAAGTGAGTATCTACCTATTAAATATTTATTCCCTCTTATGAAGAGAGAGTCGTATTACTATATAAGGAAGGATGCGGTGCAAGCATAGAATTCTAGTAACGATGATGTCTAGAATGAGATCCCAGGTTCGATTTTCGATATCGAGGGAGTTTCAAAGGTGATTGTGTATAAACTCGAGGAAGAGCACGGGTCCATAGAATGATGGACGGAATAGCAAAAATATTAAGCATGTGAAATGCGATGCTATAATACTTGATGTTGATATAAATACATATATGTTTTGTTCTCCTATGACAAACCTCTATAGTTCAGAGGTAGATTCCAAGCCAGATATTTTATGGCAATATTTTTTTTTTACATATATACAATTCTCTTCAGTTCGTTCTTTTCTCTTCTTTTCATTTCATGTAAGCTGAGAAGAACAACCCTTCCAGAAGGGGAGGTATTGCCGAATGACTATCTATCTTTGTGATAGAAGCCTAGTAGGATACCACATGTTGTTTAATTGCTTGTCAAGTACTAAAGGCTGGCCACCTTCTGTACTAACTATGTGATATAACAAGTGTTCATGATCATAGTGATCTCTCAACAAATTCCTTTACTTCTATATGATTGATCAAATTTTGGAAAATAGAAACAGCTGAAAAAGGAGTAATAAAGTTTTGGTAGTATTCGGAATGGAAACACATTCGTGATACTAAGGTTGACGTGGTTATTAAAAGGTTATAGAACACTAACGAGCAAAAGTATAACCAGTATAATATTAGGAACGGAAGGTAGTAGCGACTACGAACTGGAAAAGGATGGGTAGTGAGAAGCAAAAGCTATAATGCTAGAAGCTATAATGAGAGTCTGTACAATAGACTTGAAAGAAATTGGAATGATCACTTAACGCGGATTGAGTTATCTTACGACAATAGATCGTATGTCATGTATCGAGATGTCGTCTTATGAGATTTTTGAGGGAAGACAATGTCGATCCCCCTTATGTTAGGATGAAGTTGTAGAGCGCAAGATACTTGGACCAGCAGTGGTCCAAAGGACCAAGGATTTAATAGATTTAATCAGAGGACGGCTGGTAGTAGCCCAAGATGGACATAAGAAGTATGTTGATTTGATACGAAAGGACAAGGAATGGGAAGTAGGGGACCTAGTGTTGTTATAGGTATTCCCTTGGAAGGGGTTAATGAGATTCGGAAAGAAAGGAAAGCTAAGTCCACCAATTGTTGGACCCTTGGATATATTAAGAAGTATTGGGAGGTTAGCATATGAGCTAGCCTTACCCCAGAACATGTAGCAAGTCATAACGTGTTTCACGTATCAATGTTAAGGAAGTGTAATTCGGATGCCAGACAAATATGGGCATATGAGCACATAGACACGCAACCCGACGTAACCTATATGGAGCAACCAGGAAGGGTTATAGAGTGAAAAGGAACAAGTGCTTAGGAGAAGGATTATCAAACTAGACAGAGTTTGGTGGTGGGACCACAATGTGGGAAAATTTACTCGAGAGTTAGAAAGTGCAATGCTAAGAGAGTATCCATATTCATTTTCTATCTGATTCCGGGACGGAATCCTTTTAAGGAGGGGAGACTGTAATAACCCCAATTTTTGGAAATTTTTGAAACCCTTATGAATAGTGATTTTGCAGATTATGCTGAATGAGAAAACTTTTCATGCCACACTATGTAGGGGTTCTGGTATGGATATTCTAAGATTTTATTAGTACTCTATGTGGTATATAAGTGAATGTAAAGATCGTTAGAATCCAATTCCGAACACTTTGATTTTTCCCGGAAATCCACTAGATACGAAAAGAATTGAGTATAAGGTAACAAGATGAGAAGGATTTAAATTAAAGGATTATAAGAGAGAATCATAAAAGGAATATAATATATTGAGAAAGGTTAAGGGAACCTAAGTAATAAGATCCCGGGTATGATCCCTCAAACGATAAACGAAAACGAAAGTTAAGCGAACCGTATAACAGATCAGCGGTCATTAGGCAAACAATTAGGAAGTTAATCAAAGGGATTAGAGAGGATGATGTCACCCAACCAATGAGAAGAGGACAAGGAGGGGAGGATGACATCATGAGGATGACCTAAGCATGACATAGGGAGGAAGGAGATGTGGTTGGTTTATAACCACACAAAGTCAAGGTTAGAAAGGTAATTACCCAAAAACAAATCAAAAACAACCAACCAAAGAATCAAATCAAAGCAAAAACACAAAACATTTCATCTTCTCCAAGCTTTACTCTCGGCTTTTTACTATTTCAAAGAAAGCAATTTTCAAAATTCAAGTTCAAGGCTTCCTAAATTGGTAAGATAATTCCCTAGTGTTCCTTATGCATAGGTATGGCTATCTTATGAGTTTAAGCCTTCAATTCTTTCTCAATCTTCTTCAACAAATCAATGAAGAAGACAATGAATAGTGACTTCAAGAATTTTAACTTGATTTTCTTGTTTTTCCTTTAAGATCCAAGCATCCTTAAGTCATCTCAAAGCTTCTTAAGGCTTCCTAGCTACTCACACCACTTCAAGGAAGGTATATCATCTCCAAACCCTAGATTCCTTTGTATAATAAGATGATTTTGATTGTTATGATGATATAGTAGCTTAATGCTTGTGGTTTAGAGTTTGGGTTGGAGTGGTAGTGAAATGGAATGGTGAATCTTGTTGTTTTGATTAAAAGAACTTAAGTATAGTTTAAATTCAAGTTTTAGGAGTAAGTAAATGGATTATAATGAGTTGGTTTGGGGCTGTTGTAATGTATTTTGGATGGAGGTTTGATTGGGTTGTGAATTGGGGTTGAATTGTGATGGTTTTGGAATGGTTTAAATTTGGGAAATCGCGTAAACATAGCCGTCGTAATGTCCGATTTACTTTAGACTGCTTTTGTTCATAACATTTGGACCCGACAACTCCCAGCAAGATTATGACCATTGCCATGTTTAGATAGTTCATGTTACGAGCTTCGTTTTGATATATGGTTCGTTTGATTCCGATGAACGGTTTAAGAGAAACGGCCGTTTTAAGTAACGACGTTTCGCGAACGAACCTTTACCCCTCGCCTTACTTTGAAACATAGGTTAAAGACCTTAAAGGACTAATTGAAGTATGAAACATTTATTTAAGGTGTAATAGGCAGTTGGTAAGACACCCGCGAAGGAATCGCCTTAAAACTCGTAATGGTTAAATTATTAAAAATGGTGGAGCCGAGGGTACTCGAGTGACTTAAGAGAATCAGTAAGCGCAAAGCGAGCGTTAGAGTCTAAGTTGGTTAATGTATAGATTTACAAGTGACTTTGGTTTAATTCCAACTTACTTGTTGTTTATAGGTTACCAGACTCGTCCCGAGCCATTCGTAACCCCCAGTCGCTCAGGCAAGTTTTCTACCCGTTATACTGTTGTTGTCATGTATATGTGTATATGCATTATCTTGTGATAAATGCATGATTGTTATTAGAAAATTCTTGTGATATATTGGAGCATGTGATATGGTATATATGCATGTCTGTTTCGTAATCTTGATATATATCTGTTGGTTCATATGCTTATTAGTTGCATAATACCTATGCTAGAGATAAGCGGTAATTTGCATATACCCTTAGAAAAGGGGACCCCAAGGTGAACATATTTCTAAACCGGGAGTCGATGTTCCTGAGTATATTATATATATATATTTGTATATATATGGATATAGTTTTCAAAACTATTGATCGAATAAGGTTTATTCGATAACTTTATTTTATTTAATGAATATTATTTTGAATATTCATTTGAGGATGTATGACTCCGTTTATTTTATTTAATGAATATTATTTATAATATTCATTCGAGGTATTATGACTCCGCTTATTATTTAATAATATTCTTTATTTAATTAAAGAATAATGTTTCGATAATCAAACTTATTTTTGATTATTCAAATAAAGATTATACTTTCGTATAAGTATATCTTTGGTTATTTAATATCTATTTCAAGTATGAGTTTTAAAACTTCTACTTCAATTATTTTTATAAAGATTATTCTTTATGGGAATATTATTTAAATAATAATATTCAGATATTTTCTAAATATATTGGGACTGATTAATTTTAATAAATCAGCAGTACTCCAAACATTCTTAAAAATGTTTTCGAGTCTTCAAAATGATTTTTAAAGTTAGAGTGGACCCCAAAACTCATTTTTATATTTAAGATCTTCCTTTTAAGGGGGATTTAAATACTCGCTCAAAACCTGGGGGATCCAGCTCTGTGGTGTATTTTACATTCGCTACGTGGTTGCTGTTTTGAGAAAACAATTTGATTACTTTCCCAACGTTCGGGAAGTAAGTCCATCTAATTGATTCGGCATAAACGACAGGCCGGGGTACGGTCTATCAAAGTGTAAGTGGCTGGGTGGCAGTCCATCAACGCGTAAGAGGCCGGGTGGCGGTCCAGCACAAGGTCCTTTTGTGGCCAGGGTGATGACCGGTGGGGGATTCATCCATCTACTAGTAGAAAAGGTTACTTAATGGGTATCTTTGCCTGATCAGCAAGATATCGGGTTTATGCCAAAATTCTTTTCTTTCCAAATTCATTAGATATTACAACTCTGTTCATACTTTTCATGACAGAGATTTTCAGGAAATGTATGAGATATATATATATATAGATATATATATCAGGACTTAATGAAGTATCTCGTAACTTCATTATTTATAATGATATTTCAAAGATTGAATCTATTCAAGTCTTATCTTGTAGTCTCATCTGGGTGATGAACTTTGAAACTGATTATAACTTGAACGGTGGTAGTTCAAGTTGTATTCGGATATAAGTATATTGGAGTATCTTGTAACTTCATCTTTTAAACTTATATCTAGTAAATGATTATCTTATGCATGACAAAGATTTTCAGAAAAACGTTGAGACAAGGTTAGATATATGAGATCACCTTGCAACGGTATTTTTATACAGTTATACACTGGAACTCTGTGTGTATTATGCATGGAAGAGGACTTCCAATATTTTGAAAAGTATATATGTATATATATACTGAATATTTTGCTACTTCATCGCATTAAGGTATCAACTTGGTTCATTTCTTTTGACCAAGACTTTCATGAGTACTATGAGAAGGCTCATATATTGTTAATCATTATACATATTATTTTGGTGGGCTTGCTGCACACCCTTGCTTTCTTCTTTCATCACACAACATCAGATAGATAAGATGAACAGGACCAAGCTCCCAATTCGCAAGCGGATAGGAAACGTTCCGCAGCTTTCTGGAAGCATTGAGGTCGTTGTAGCTGAGGTAGAAATTACCAATAGGCTAAGTTTTCAACTAATGATATACCAGACTTATGTATATTATGAGTTGTAATAATGGCAGAGAAATGTAAATTTATTCAGAAACCTGTTTAAGGTGTATTGGCATGTAATTGTGGAATAAAACGACTTGTGATTATTTTTGGATGATCATCTCTGAGACTATAACTTGTGGTGTGTGTTTTTATTGTGGGGTCACAGTACAGAGTAGTTGATTAATTATTAAGATTGGGTGTAATTAAGGGAAATGGAACTCGTGACAACCCGGATCCCCGACCCCGGATTTGGGGGTGTTACAGAAATCTTGAGTTGTTGGGGCTGTTGTAGTAGTGTATGGATGAAGTTTGGTTGTAACAATGATTGTGGGTTGATTGTGGATTGATTTGGAGTTGTACAAGTTTGGGAAATCGCGTAAACATAGCCGTCGTAATGTCCAATTTACCCTAGACAGCTTTTGTTCTTAACATCAGGACCCTTGAACTCACTGTTAGGTTTTGACCATTGCCATTATTAGATAGTTCATGTTACGAGCTTCATTTTGATATGTGGTTCGTTTGAATCCGATGTGCGGTTTAGGAGAAACGACTGTTTTAAGTAACGGCGTTTCGCGAATGAACCATTACCCCTCGCCTTACTTTGAAACATTGGTTAAGGACCTTAAATGACTAATTGGGGTATGAAACATTTATGTAAAGTGGATTAGGCAGTTGGTAAGGTACTCGCGAAAGAATCGCCTTAAAAATCTTAATGGTTAATTTATTAAAAATGGTGGAGCTGAGGGTACTCGAGCGACTTAAGAGAATCATTAAGCGCAAAGCGAGCGTTAGAGTCTAATTGGTTAAAGTATAGATTCATAAGAGACTTTGGTTTAATTCCAACTTTTATGTGGTTTATAGGTTACCAGACTCATCCCAGGATTTTACCACCCCCAGTCGCTCAGGCAAGTTTTCTACCCGTTATACTGTTGTTGTGATGTAAATATATTTATATGCATTATCATGTGATAAGTGCATGATTGTGATTAGCAAATCTTGCGATATATTGGAGCATGCTGATATGGTATATATGCATGTCTATTTCGTAATCTTGATATCAAATTGTTGATTGAAATGCTTATAAACTGCATAATACCTATGCTAGAGATAAGTAGTAGTTGCGTATACCCTTAGTATAGGGGACCCAAAGCTGAACATTTTTCTAAACCGGGAGTCGATGTTCCCGAGTATAATATATATATTTATATATATATGGTTATAGTTTTCAAAACTATTAATCGAATAAGGTTTATTCGATAACTTTATTTTTATTTTATTTAATGAATATTAGTTGAATATTCATTCGAGGACTTATGACTCCGTTTATTTTATTTAATGAATATTAGTTGAATATTCATTCGAGGACTTATGACTCCGTTTATTTTATTTAATGAATATTATTTTGAATATTCATTCGAGGACTTATGACTCCGCTTATTTATTAAATAATATTCTTTATTTTATTAAAGAATAGTGTTTCGATAATCAAACTTATTTTCGATTATTCAAATAAAGATCGTACTTTCGTATAAGTATATCTTTGGTTATTTATTATTCATTTCAAGTATGAGTTTTAAAACTTCTACTTCAAATTATTTATATAGAGATTATCCTTATGGGAATATTATTTAAATAATAATATTCATATATTTTCTGTCACACCCCCAACTTAAATAGCAAAATAATTATAGCTATTACATCATTTTAATGAGTATTACACAACCAAAATCCAAGATCTTACAGTTTAGGGTTTGGAACAGCCCAACACTACCAACTATTACATCTGATTACAAATACCGAGTCCTCACACAACTATTATTACTTATTCTACCTGAGCTCGAACATAAGCATCAGCATCACAGGTCTTACGGGCAGTCTGCTTGAATCTAACCATGGCTGCTAGCTGTAATATCAGGGTAAAGCAAGAAGTGAGCCAAAAGCTCAACAAGTGCTAACAATACAACGCAAAGCATAAATCGAGATATACCTTTAGGAATGACAATGGAATGACATAATCAATGATAATCGAGAGATAAAACTTATGTGAGTTGGCATCATTTTGCTTGCATCAAAACAAATTTTAAAACCATTCTTAATCAAAATCATTTTATGACGCTACGGATTACAGCCGGTGATCAGCCGCGAAGTAATCCCGAACCTCGCTGGGTTCTAAAACATTATTGGGAATCCCTAGGCAACTTTTAAGCCTAATATAAGTGTGGAAAGGACTCGCGTCTCAGTCCAGATCCACCATTCAAGAAAACATTTGTCCCCCTTTGGGACTGAAAAATCCACCTTTTATTCATTTTGAAAACTGATGCCGATTTATGACAAAATCTCTTTTGACTGAAATCATTTTTTTTTATCAGGGGATTATAGATCAACTTGAAACACTGGAAATATGACACTAAATCTCAGGGCCATGATCCACTAGACTTTACTATATTAGGGTAATCGAGAGATTTCCATAAACAAGAATTTTGACAAGGAAATTAAGCAAGGCTACTGGATAATATGAAAGAGTAATGCCAAACTAGGCTTAAAGCAATGGTTGTAGACGAGGTATAGGTATTAGAACATCAAGAAGATAAGCATCACTGGTTCCAATAGGATAGAGGTGCTAAAATATAAAGGAAGTGATCATCAGCTCAAGATATAACAGGGTATCAAGCTTTAGGGTAAGGATAGGGTTATCAAACAATCATGAATGAATTTAAGAAAAGATTGGCTTTTAGGTATCAAGATAAAGTTTCTATCGAGGTTATTTCAAGAGTTGAATCAAAGCATCAGGGTGCAACATCAAGATTTCTCAGGGATCAATAGCATGATAATCAAAAGGATCAATAAGGTATTATAACACATCTCTATTTTATCATGGCATTAAACTATCATGAAAGACTTTTGAACTACTTGCAATACGTACTCGAGGGTTCATGGCATCTCTATGTAACTCAAAGATAAACAAAAGATACTCTTGATTTAAATATATCAAAATGACTCAGGATAATTGCATCGATATATATATGAACTGTTTACAGTAAATGCGAAGGTCAAGTTGAATCACTTGCCTTGAGATAGACTGGTCTGGTCTGACTGGTAGGAGCAACAACTGGAGCTTCACTCGACTTTTATGGCAAGTTTTCCCTCGTCTCGAGATCCTACATAAATAATAATAATCCTCATTATAATATATTCTTTCCTTCTTAACCTATTTACAACCCGAAATTAAACATGGATGGCACTTAGGCCTATACACACTTAATTCATATCCACCATTTATATTTTCAAATGTACACACGTAGCCACATAATCACATATCGTATATTAATACCAAATAACATCATATACACCATAATGCCACACTAGGCTTGGATGATCTCGACTCACCACTTAAGTTACTTGGTCGCTAACTAAACGAAGTCTTCGAATTTGGGCTTCCTAACTCAATGTGCCTTTCCTAAATTATCCAAAACCTATTGACCCTCACTTGTGCCTTTTGTTCTACTGACCTTATACTATCTTACAACTATGGTGGTCGACCTAATACTCACTTCTAAGTGTCCTAAAACTATGTGATAAGTGAAAGTGCTCACTGGTGCAAATTTCAGAATGGTAACTAAGGTTTCTTGAGTGCATTAGACACTCTTAAACTACAAGTTTTTCTTCAAAATTTTTACACAAGACTCTCCTGACCTAAGGGCATCTCACAAGCTTGATGTGGCTCAAAGGCCTGGCTTGGGCCTTCTTGGGCCTAAGCTAAAAGTCCAAGGTACCCCTGTTTTTCTGGGCAGAAAATGCCCTGACTTGAATTAACTTGTGACACATGGTTCTAGCTCATATCCTATGAACTATGGTTGGAAAAACTTCTCTGACATACCCTCTAACTAAGGCCCAATTGGGCCTAATGAGGGCCTACCCATGACATGGCCAAATCTCCCTATTTCTAAGTTGCAACAAAACTGTCCCCTGCTGGACAGATTTTGTTATTCTACTTGTGCACCTAACCAAATGACATGCAAACCTCCAACCAACTCCTAAAACCTATTATATACTCCCCATACTAACTTCTGGTGGCTTGGGCCTCAAAGTGCACATCAATGACATGGTCAAAACTCACTCTAAACCTCAGGGTACTAAACTGATTTTTCTGCAGAAACTATAACTCTCATTTTCCAAGGTTTTGACTTGACAAACCCAATTAACAACAACTAAATACTTAAACCAAGACCTATACTTGGTATTCTACTGAACTAACTCCCTTTTTCTCAAAATAACCTTGGTGAGATCATCCTTACCTAAGGTGCAACTATGGCAAAACAAAAGAGACTACTCTTAACAAATCGCAAATCTTCATGCTTTTGAAACAACAAGATATATATTTTTATAAAAGATAACCACAAATTATTACCATGCAACAAGAAGCATAAATCAATATTATCACATTATTCCTACTGAAATTAAGGCTCACTAACAAAATCTTTTCCAAATGATCAAAATCTTACAACAAACTAAGAGAATTCCACATGCATGCATGCCTTCGGGTTTTTCAAACCAAAACAACATATTTTCTACATATATTCCATCTTAAAATTGACATGCAAGCCTAGAATAAGGTATACCTAGATGATCACTTAGCATGCAAGGAGTTTTATCAAATTTTCACCACAAAATTCAAGTCATTATCACATAAACATGCAAAAATTGAACAAAACAACAAGAATGATTTCAAGGACCATTCATTCGGCTCCCATATGGTCATGGCCGAATGAAATGGATGGAAATGGCCATTAAATCATCAAGAGTTTCCTTCTCAAGACTTGGCACTTATCCATTTATTGTAGTCCTCTCGAAAACAACCTTAAATCCATAAGAATCAAGATTGTATTTTGAGTTTCACTAAAACCTTTACATGCAACCCTTAAACTTAAACTTTCTACTCAAAACTCTTTGAAATATGAATGATCATGATATAGGAAGTAATATTTACTTGTATGGAAGGTGGAAACTTGAATGTGGAATGAAGAAAAGGGGAGGGGGTAGGTTTTCGGCTAAAAACCCGAGAGGAGAGGGGGAGGGCCGAGAGGAGAGGGAGGAGGGAGGAGAAGTGTGGAAATGGTGGAGTGAAAGTGGTGTGTTTGTCATGTTTACTTGGTTTTTATTTTCCCATAAGTGAGTGGATGAGAGAAATTACAATAGTAACCTTCCAATCTTAGTTAGGTAGATTTGCATGCAAGGACAAAATAGTAATGTGGCTAGAAAAATGAAAGTGAGTGGGGTTGGAATTGCCCTCCTTGCCCCTTGGTTGAATGGAAGAGAGTTTGCATGCAAGGGTAATCATGTAATTTGATAATTATTAAGCAACTAATTTCCAAAGATTTATTTTTATATAATAAAATACAAGTTCAAAAATTATAAAATTTATACCATAAAATAACTTGGATTTTTAGAGACTTTATAAAATCATTTTCAAAATTTTGTGAACAAAATGTCTTTTAAAAGAAAATTTTTCCAAAGCTTAGAATATTCCTTATAAATCAAAAATAAAGAAATTAAATAAATTCTTGCTTTGAAAAATCATATACTACCCAAAGCAAATTTATAATGCAGAAATTTTCACTCACACAAACGTACAAGCATTGAATATATTTTTATTTAACTTAATATTATTCACAAATAATATTACATAAAATGCCGGTCGTAACATCCTCTCCCCCTTAAGGGATTCTGTCCCCAGAATCTAAGAGAACAGATGAGGATACCGGGAACGCATATCAGACTCTAACTCCCAAGTCGACTCTTCGACCTTAGGGTTCCTCCAAAGTACTTTCACTAACTTTACTGATTTATTTCTAAGACTCTTTACTTGCCAGTCGAGTACTTTAACCGGTTGCTCCACAAATGACAGGTCTGCCTGAATTTCTACAGGTTCATATTCTATCACATGGCTAGCGTCAGGATTGTACTTCTTAAGCAACGACACATGGAACACATTATGCACATGCTGATACTGAGGTGGTAAGGCCAACTCGTAGGCCACCTTTCCTACTTGACTCAAAATCTCAAAAGGACCTACGTATCTAGGTGCTAACTTTCCTTTCTTGCCAAATCTTATCAACCCTTTCCTAGGTGACACTTTTAGCAACACAGCTTCGCCAATTTGGAATTGAACATCCTTACGCGCTGGATCCGCATACTTCCTCTGTCTATCTTGAGCAGCAAGCAACCTTTTCTGAATTAACTTGACTGAGTCATGCAACTGTTGTACCAATTCTGAGCCGAGAATTCTTCCTTCTCCTACTTCATCCCAACTTGTTGGTGATCTACATTTTCGGCCGTACAAAGCTTCATATGGTGGCATGCCGATACTGGAATGATAGCTGTTGTTATATGAAAATTCAATTAATGGCAGGTGGTCGTCCCAACTTCCAGCAAAATCGATTGCACAACTGCGCAACATGTCTTCAATTGTTTGAATTGTTCTTTCACTCTGGCCATCAGTCTGCGGGTGATACGCCGTGCTCATATTCAACTTCGTGCCAAGACATTCCTGGAATTGCTTCCAGAATCTTGAGTTAAATCGGGGATCTCTGTCTGAAACTATTGATACAGGTACCCCATGCCTTAATACGATTTCGTGCACATACAGATGAACCAACTTGTCCAGTGACGACTTCTCATTTATTGGAAGGAAATGCGCCGACTTCGTAAGACGATCAATTATAACCCATATTGCGTCATGTCCGGATTTTGTTCGCGGTAGTCCTACTATAAAGTCCATAGCGATATTTTCCCATTTCCATTCTGGAATCTTCAGGGGCTGAATTAATCCGCTTGGTCGTTGATGTTCTGCCTTTACTTTCTGACAAGTATAGCACTTCGCAACCCATTCTGCCACGTCTCTTTTCATATTTGGCCACCAAAAGTTCTTCTTTAAGTCTTGATACATCTTGGTGCTTCCCGGGTGGATTGAAAATTTCGAATGGTGGGCTTCATGGAGGATCTCATTCTTTAATTCAGGTACATGGGGAATCCATATTCTGGATGAAAACCTTAGTATTCCTTGCTCATCCCTTTTAGTATTAATCTCTTCTCCAGATAACTGATTTTTCTCTTTTTCCATTACTTCCTCTTGATACTTCTTTATCTTTTCCAGTAGTGTTGGCTGAAAGGTCATTGCATGACAAACTTCTTTGACTTTCCCATAAGCACAAAGTTCCAATTCAAATTTTCCGATTTCTTCGGATAACTCTTTTGATGTTATCATTATATTCAATCTTTCCTTCCGACTCAGCGCATCGGCCACTACGTTCGCCTTTCCAGGATGGTAATTTATCGAACAGTCATAGTCCTTAATCAATTCCAGCCATCTCCTCTGCCTCATATTGAGCTCTTTCTGAGTAAAAATGTATTTTAAACTCTTGTGATCCGTGTAGATTTCACACTTTTCTCCATAGAGATAGTGTCTCCAAATCTTGAGTGCGAACACTATGGCGGCTAGTTCCAAGTCATGCGTCGGATACTTTAACTCGTGCGGCTTCAACTGTCTTGACGCATATGCTATTACCTTACTGTGTTGCATCAACACACAACCCAAACCCTTATGTGAAGCGTCGCTGAATATTACAAAATTCCCTTGATCATCGGGAAGTACCAACACCGGAGCTGTTACCAACTTCTGTTTTAACCCTTGAAAGCTATTTTCACATTCTGCACTCCATTCAAACTTTTGATTCTTTCTGGTTAACTTGGTCAATGGTGTGGCGATCTTCGAGAAATCCTTGACGAATCTTCTATAGTATCCGGCCAATCCTAGAAAACTTCGCACTTCCGTAGGAGTCCTTGGCCTCTCCCAACTCATAACTGCCTCAATCTTCGCTGGATCCACTTTAATTCCATCATTTCCAATAACATGCCCCAACAATTGAACTTCCTTTAACCAAAACTCACATTTGGTAAACTTGGCATACAACTTCTCTTGTCGGAGTATCTCCAATGCTATCCAGAGGTGCTGCATATGTTCTTCTTCCGATTTAGAATAAATAAGGATGTCATCAATAAATACCACGACAAATTTATCCAAATACTTCTTAAATACTCGATTCATCAGATCCATGAATGCGGCCGGTGCGTTGGTCAATCCAAACGGCATTACTAGGAATTCATAGTGCCCATATCTGGTCCTAAATGCGGTCTTGGGAATATCTTCTTCCTTGATCTTTAATTGATGGTATCCCGATCTCAAGTCAATCTTCGAAAAACATTTTGCTCCCTTTAACTGATCAAAAAGGTCATCTATCCTTGGTAGCGGGTAGCGGTTCTTGATCGTTACTTTATTCAACTCCCGGTAATCTATGCATAGACGCATACTCCCATCTTTTTTCTTCACAAAGAGAACAGGTGCTCCCCATGGCGACGTACTTGGTCGTATCACTCCCTTATCCAATAATTCTTGTAGCTGGCTCGCCAACTCTTTCATTTCTGCTGGTGCCATCCTATACGGAGCCTTTAAAACTGGTTCCGTGCCTGGAGCAAGGTTGATCTCGAACTCAATTTGTCGATCTGGTGGTAAGCCTGGTAGTTCGTCGGGAAACACATCGGGGAACTCATTAACTACAGGAATATCTTCCATGCTGGGGCTGCCTCTCTCTGAATCCACTACATATGCTAGGAACGACTCACAACCTTTTCTAAGTAACTTCTTAGCCTGAATAATTGTAAGAAATAGTCGCTCTTGCCTCTGTCCCTTAAATACTACCTTCTCTCCACTCTTCGTCTTTAAATACACTCTCTTGGTCTTACAATTTATCTGAGCGCTATTCTCTCCTAACCAATCCATTCCTAAAATTATATCAAACTCTCCCTGCTTGAAGAGTATCAAGTCGGCCGAGAACTTATATCCCGAAATATCAATCTCACATTTTGGACAAAATTGATTCACAGGAATCTTCTCTTGGTTCGCAATTACCACATTTACTACCTCACTCATAACCGTTTTATCACATTGGATCTTATCAACAAAAGATTCTGATATGAAAGATCTTGTGGCTCCCGAATCAATCAATACTTTGGCTTTGACATTATTGAGTAAAAGTGTACCTGCTATCACCTCAGAATTCTGAACAGCATCTTTCATCTTTAGATCAAATGTCCTTGCTGTTGCTTGCGGGGTTGGTGCGGGTGGTGGAGGTAATGCCAATACCTCAGCTGGCACGCTTGCACTGGTACTTGCCACGTTCATCAGAGCTCTGACTGGTCCTGTTGCCTTACACTCCCTAGCCATGTGTCCAGTCTTCCCACATTTGTAGCACGTAACTCCTAGCTTCGGCATCTTGCACTCATTTGCCAAATGTCCCTTCTGATTGCACCTATAACAGGTCATACTCAGCTTATTGCATACTCCGGGGTGCCTTCTTCCACAGTGCTTGCATTCTGGCCTCTGGAACCTGTTTTCTCCAACTTGCCCTTGGCTTGCCTGATTGTTCCCTTTTGATTCTTGCCTTTTGCCCAAATTTCCTTTCCTTTGAAAATTTCCGCCCTTCTGGAAACCAATCCTCTTTACATTCCGATCTTGCGAACTTCCAGCTTCAGACTTTTCTCCATAAAATGGAACCTTCCTCTTCTTGTTATCCCTCTCTTTCCTTGACTGCATCCCATTATTCTCAATCAGAGCAGCTTTCTGTACTACTCCCGCATAAGTCTCAAGCTCAAACATAGCCACCCTATCTCTGATCCAAGGCTCCAATCCTTGCTGAAATTTCTTTGCTTTTTCTTCCTCAGTGCTGGTATACTTTGTCACAAACCTTGACAACTCAGTGAACTTCTTCTCATATTCCAGTACAGTCATGTTCCCTTGTTTTAACTCAAGAAATTTTAGCTCCATCTGATTCTGCATGTACTTAGGGTAATACTTGTCCAGAAATAACTTCTTAAATCTCTCCCAAGAAACCTGCTGAGTGACTTCCATGGCTTTTACTGATTCCCACCAATAAATGACTTCTCCCTTCAAGAAGTAAGTGGCATACAGCGTCTTCTGATCGTCTCCTAACTGTACCAACTCAAAAGCCCTTTCCATCTCCTTGATCCATGTGTTTGCTATCACTGGATCAGTGGTATCATGAAATACAGGTGGATTCACACTCTGAAAAGCCTTGAAAGTGACAATTTGTCTTGGTGGTACTGGTGGTTCAGGTGGTTGGTGTGGCTCACGGTCATCTTGGTTTTCAATTCGTTGTTGAAGAGTTAGTTGTTGTTGAGCTATAGCATTGGTTTGCTGTTGCAAGGTTTCCAGTAGTTGAAGAATGTTTGGGTCTGTGGCGAAGGTGGTTGTTGGGTTCTTCTTTTTGGGAGGCATGATCCTGAAATAAGAGTTGTGTCATAACAAATATGAATGATAAAATGATTCGAGGGTATCGCATGGCATTCGCATTTACATATGGGGTCAAGTTTCCAAATTAAGCAGATATGATGATAAAAACATAAAATAACAGTTGAGAGCAGATGGAACAATAGCACATAATTATTGAAATTTTAAAGGTCACAGTACATAGGATTGGGACATAGTCTGATTCTAGAAATAACAGGCTTATTTAAAGGAAAGACGGAAACAACTGGGGATTCCATAGAGTTTGATAGTACAACAACATGAAAGGTAAATGGAAAGAACTAAGGCTCCACTCCATCTGAACGGGGCTTGGTAGTCTTTTCCTCTCGAAGCGTCTTCACAATGCTCTGGAGCTCATCCGCCACCATCTGAATGACATACTGGCTGGTACGGTCCCGGTGCGCTGGCATCTCCTCAAGCTTAGTGTTGACGTACCCAACCAAGGTCTCAAGTCTCGCAATCATCTGCTCCTTGGGCTTCCCTTCGTAGTTTCGGCTGTCCGGATACACGTTCTTCAGTCGGTCTATCAGTCGGTCGTACTTGCCCTGAAGCATGTCGAACTCGCGCCTCAACTCAGCATACACGGAGAAAGCAATAGTGTCGTCCGACCCAGAGGATGACGAGGAATGCGCCCTTTGCTGACAACCAATAAGAGGAGTATTAATAATAATTTACTTTACCTTCTCTCTCGCGTAATATCTATAACCTACACACAAATCCTATAACCTATTTGGGCTGTCCAGGGACTCTAAACCGTAGCTCTGATACCAAAACCTGTCACACCCCCAACTTAAATAGCAAAATAATTATAGCTATTACATCATTTTAATGAGTATTACACAACCAAAATCCAAGATCTTACAGTTTAGGGTTTGGAACAGCCCAACACTACCAACTATTACATCTGATTACAAATACCGAGTCCTCACACAACTATTATTACTTATTCTACCTGAGCTCGAACATAAGCATCAGCATCACAGGTCTTACGGGCAGTCTGCTTGAATCTAACCATGGCTGCTAGCTGTAATATCAGGGTAAAGCAAGAAGTGAGCCAAAAGCTCAACAAGTGCTAACAATACAACGCAAAGCATAAATCGAGATATACCTTTAGGAATGACAATGGAATGACATAATCAATGATAATCGAGAGATAAAACTTATGTGAGTTGGCATCATTTTGCTTGCATCAAAACAAATTTTAAAACCATTCTTAATCAAAATCATTTTATGACGCTACGGATTACAGCCGGTGATCAGCCGCGAAGTAATCCCGAACCTCGCTGGGTTCTAAAACATTATTGGGAATCCCTAGGCAACTTTTAAGCCTAATATAAGTGTGGAAAGGACTCGCGTCTCAGTCCAGATCCACCATTCAAGAAAACATTTGTCCCCCTTTGGGACTGAAAAATCCACCTTTTATTCATTTTGAAAACTGATGCCGATTTATGACAAAATCTCTTTTGACTGAAATCATTTTTTTTTTATCAGGGGATTATAGATCAACTTGAAACACTGGAAATATGACACTAAATCTCAGGGCCATGATCCACTAGACTTTACTATATTAGGGTAATCGAGAGATTTCCATAAACAAGAATTTTGACAAGGAAATTAAGCAAGGCTACTGGATAATATGAAAGAGTAATGCCAAACTAGGCTTAAAGCAATGGTTGTAGACAAGGTATAGGTATTAGAACATCAAGAAGATAAGCATCACTGGTTCCAATAGGATAGAGGTGCTAAAATATAAAGGAAGTGATCATCAGCTCAAGATATAACAGGGTATCAAGCTTTAGGGTAAGGATAGGGTTATCAAACAATCATGAATGAATTTAAGAAAAGATTGGCTTTTAGGTATCAAGATAAAGTTTCTATCGAGGTTATTTCAAGAGTTGAATCAAAGCATCAGGGTGCAACATCAAGATTTCTCAGGGATCAATAGCATGATAATCAAAAGGATCAATAAGGTATTATAACACATCTCTATTTTATCATGGCATTAAACTATCATGAAAGACTTTTGAACTACTTGCAATACGTACTCGAGGGTTCATGGCATCTCTATGTAACTCAAAGATAAACAAAAGATACTCTTGATTTAAATATATCAAAATGACTCAGGATAATTGCATCGATATATATATGAACTGTTTACAGTAAATGCGAAGGTCAAGTTGAATCACTTGCCTTGAGATAGACTGGTCTGGTCTGACTGGTAGGAGCAACAACTGGAGCTTCACTCGACTTTTATGGCAAGTTTTCCCTCGTCTCGAGATCCTACATAAATAATAATAATCCTCATTATAATATATTCTTTCCTTCTTAACCTATTTACAACCCGAAATTAAACATGGATGGCACTTAGGCCTATACACACTTAATTCATATCCACCATTTATATTTTCAAATGTACACACGTAGCCACATAATCACATATCGTATATTAATACCAAATAACATCATATACACCATAATGCCACACTAGGCTTGGATGATCTCGACTCACCACTTAAGTTACTTGGTCGCTAACTAAACGAAGTCTTCGAATTTGGGCTTCCTAACTCAATGTGCCTTTCCTAAATTATCCAAAACCTATTGACCCTCACTTGTGCCTTTTGTTCTACTGACCTTATACTATCTTACAACTATGGTGGTCGACCTAATACTCACTTCTAAGTGTCCTAAAACTATGTGATAAGTGAAAGTGCTCACTGGTGCAAATTTCAGAATGGTAACTAAGGTTTCTTGAGTGCATTAGACACTCTTAAACTACAAGTTTTTCTTCAAAATTTTTACACAAGACTCTCCTGACCTAAGGGCATCTCACAAGCTTGATGTGGCTCAAAGGCCTGGCTTGGGCCTTCTTGGGCCTAAGCTAAAAGTCCAAGGTACCCCTGTTTTTCTGGGCAGAAAATGCCCTGACTTGAATTAACTTGTGACACATGGTTCTAGCTCATATCCTATGAACTATGGTTGGAAAAACTTCTCTGACATACCCTCTAACTAAGGCCCAATTGGGCCTAATGAGGGCCTACCCATGACATGGCCAAATCTCCCTATTTCTAAGTTGCAACAAAACTGTCCCCTGCTGGACAGATTTTGTTATTCTACTTGTGCACCTAACCAAATGACATGCAAACCTCCAACCAACTCCTAAAACCTATTATATACTCCCCATACTAACTTCTGGTGGCTTGGGCCTCAAAGTGCACATCAATGACATGGTCAAAACTCACTCTAAACCTCAGGGTACTAAACTGATTTTTCTGCAGAAACTATAACTCTCATTTTCCAAGGTTTTGACTTGACAAACCCAATTAACAACAACTAAATACTTAAACCAAGACCTATACTTGGTATTCTACTGAACTAACTCCCTTTTTCTCAAAATAACCTTGGTGAGATCATCCTTACCTAAGGTGCAACTATGGCAAAACAAAAGAGACTACTCTTAACAAATCGCAAATCTTCATGCTTTTGAAACAACAAGATATATATTTTTATAAAAGATAACCACAAATTATTACCATGCAACAAGAAGCATAAATCAATATTATCACATTATTCCTACTGAAATTAAGGCTCACTAACAAAATCTTTTCCAAATGATCAAAATCTTACAACAAACTAAGAGAATTCCACATGCATGCATGCCTTCGGGTTTTTCAAACCAAAACAACATATTTTCTACATATATTCCATCTTAAAATTGACATGCAAGCCTAGCATAAGGTATACCTAGATGATCACTTAGCATGCAAGGAGTTTTATCAAATTTTCACCACAAAATTCAAGTCATTATCACATAAACATGCAAAAATTGAACAAAACAACAAGAATGATTTCAAGGACCATTCATTCGGCTCCCATATGGTCATGGCCGAATGAAATGGATGGAAATGGCCATTAAATCATCAAGAGTTTCCTTCTCAAGACTTGGCACTTATCCATTTATTGTAGTCCTCTCGAAAACAACCTTAAATCCATAAGAATCAAGATTGTATTTTGAGTTTCACTAAAACCTTTACATGCAACCCTTAAACTTAAACTTTCTACTCAAAACTCTTTGAAATATGAATGATCATGATATAGGAAGTAATATTTACTTGTATGGAAGGTGGAAACTTGAATGTGGAATGAAGAAAAGGGGAGGGGGTAGGTTTTCGGCTAAAAACCCGAGAGGAGAGGGGGAGGGCCGAGAGGAGAGGGAGGAGGGAGGAGAAGTGTGGAAATGGTGGAGTGAAAGTGGTGTGTTTGTCATGTTTACTTGGTTTTTATTTGCCCATAAGTGAGTGGATGAGAGAAATTACAATAGTAACCTTCCAATCTTAGTTAGGTAGATTTGCATGCAAGGACAAAATAGTAATGTGGCTAGAAAAATGAAAGTGAGTGGGGTTGGAATTGCCCTCCTTGCCCCTTGGTTGAATGGAAGAGAGTTTGCATGCAAGGGTAATCATGTAATTTGATAATTATTAAGCAACTAATTTCCAAAGATTTATTTTTATATAATAAAATACAAGTTCAAAAATTATAAAATTTATACCATAAAATAACTTGGATTTTTAGAGACTTTATAAAATCATTTTCAAAATTTTGTGAACAAAATGTCTTTTAAAAGAAAATTTTTCCAAAGCTTAGAATATTCCTTATAAATCAAAAATAAAGAAATTAAATAAATTCTTGCTTTGAAAAATCATATACTACCCAAAGCAAATTTATAATGCAGAAATTTTCACTCACACAAACGTACAAGCATTGAATATATTTTTATTTAACTTAATATTATTCACAAATAATATTACATAAAATGCCGGTCGTAACATTTTCTAATATATCGGGACTGATTTATTTCATTAAATCAGCATTACTCCAAACATTCTTAAAAATGTTTTCGAGTCTTCAAAATGATTTTTAAAAGTTAGAGCGGATCCCAAAACTCATTTATATATTTAAGATCTTCCTTTCGAAGGGGATTTAAATACTCGCTCAAAACCTGAGGGATCCGGCTCAGTGGTGTATTTTACATTCGCAACGAGGTTGCTGTTTTGAGAAAACATCTTGATTACTTGCCCATCGTTCGGGAAGTAAGTTCATCTATTTGAGTCGGCATAAGCAACATGGGCTCAGTGGGCGTCCATGAAAGTGTAAGTGGCTCAGTGGGAGTCCATCAAATGCGTAAGTGGCTGAGTGGCAGTCCAACATAAGGTCCTATTGCGGCCAGGGTGATGACCAGTGGGGAATTCGTCCATCTACTAGTAGAAAAGGTTACTTATTGGTATCTTTGCCTGATCAGCAAGATATCAGGTTTATGCCAAGGTTTTCTCCTTTCCAAATTCATTGGATATTGCAACTCTGTTTATAATTTTCATAACAGAGGTTTTCAAGGAGTGTATGAAATGTATATATATATAGGTGTATATATATATCGGGACTTAATGAAGTATCTCGTAACTTCATTTCTTTCAAATGATATTTCAAAGATTGAATCTATTTAAGTCTTATCTTGTAGTCTCATCAGTGTGATGAACTTTTGAAACTGATTATAACTTGAACGGTGGTAGTTCAAGTAGTATTTGGAAAAGATATAAGTATATTGGAGTATCTTGTAACTTCATCTTTTAAACTTATATCTAGTAAATAATTATCTTATGCATGTCAAAGATTTTCAGAAAAACGTTGAGACAAGGTTAGATATATGAGATCACCTTGCAACGATATTTTTATACAGTTATAAACTGGAACTCTATGTATATTATACATGTGAGAGGATTTCAAAGATTTGAGAGGTATATATGTATATATATACTGAATATTTTTGTGACTTGGTCGCGTTAAGGTAACAAACTTGGTTCATTTCTTTTTTACCAAGACTTTCATGAGTACTATGAGAATGCTCATATATTGTTAATTATTATACATACTATTTCGGTGGGCTTGTTGCTCACCCTTGCTTTCTTCTTTCATCACACAACAATAGATAGACAAGATGAACAGGATCAAGCTCTCAATTCGTGAGCGGTTAGGAAACGTTCTGCAGTTTCCTGTAGGCGTTGATGCCATTGTAGCTGAGGTAGGAGCTACCAGTAGGCTAGGCTTTCAACTTTTGTTGTGCCAGACTTATGTATATTTATGAATTGTAATAATGGCAAAGAATATGTAAACTATTCAGAAACCCTTTTTATGGTGAAATGGTTTATAATTGTGGAATAAAATGACTTGTGTTATTTTTGGTATTCATCTCTGAGACTATAACTTGTGGTGTGTGTGTGTATATTGTGGGGTCACAGTACGTAGTAGTTGGTTGACTGTTAAGATTAAGTATTGATAAGAGAAATGGAACTCGTAACAACCCGAATCCCCGACCCCGGATTTGGGGGTGTTACAAGTAGGGTCACGCTCAGGAATCATAACATCATCAATAGGGTTAACCTCCCTCATAGGCTCCACTGGTACCTGATACAATAGGTAAGGTGTTACTAATTTAATGTCGGAATACCTTTGAGGGTAAAACTGTCAAGACTACCCGTGTAGCCCGACGACAAACTCGACTTGAGTTCTAATTGATTATTTTATTATTCCTATGTCTACGTATTTTATGTCCTATCATTTCCAAGATTTGATAACCTAAGGCTCTGATACCATTTCTGTGGCGCCCCAAAATCCGGGGTCTAGAATCTCGGAGGCCACGCCATCTAAGTAATACAACCACATAACTCACGCGACAATATATATATACTCACGCTTCACGACCCCACACTTATTACACACACACACTTACAGGTTATTGTCTTGAAAATGAACTATTCATAACTAGAGTGATTTCAACCATCGAGTGATAATTATTACAACCCAAAAGTAATTAAGTCTTACCGGGGAGTAATCTTTAAGTAAGGCTGGTCCGCCGGCCAAATATACGTTCATTGGAGTATACTTCTCCCATAATAAAGGAATAGGTATATAGTATTTATTATTCGAACAATAAAATATAGTTGAGGGAATATGATCATTGGGAAATCGTTTTAATAAAAGTTCGAGGTATTTTTAATATTTCGTAAGTGGACGTTGATTCTCTTTAAAACGTACTATTGTGGACTTATAATCGTCCTATAATATCACTGGAATGACTACCGGGTTTTCGTCTTAAAATCCCGACCGACTCTTGGTCTTATATAATACGTCACGCTTAAAGCGGAATTAATATTTCACGATATATACTTATCGTACAACATCGCTACATTATGCGAAAATTCAACAACTACGTATCATGGAAAACTTGGTATTTATACAATGATAATAAAACAATTCTTTCACAATACAACAGTAAATGGAGTTGGGTTCGTAAACTTGCCTGGGTATCTCGAGGTGGAAGATGCTCTAGGTTCCGCTCGGAAATCTATAACCATAAACACAATTCGTTAGGTCTCGTTCTAATTTTCGGTGACTCGCACTCACGCGCTACTTATTATGAACCCTCTCAACTTATATTACCCTTATTATTCCTTTAAGTCATTATTCACATCATTGTCACTTCATTTTTCTAAGTATCTTAGGTTCATTCTCATTATCGTCGTCGGCTCCGCTTATGGATCCTACGGTTTCTAATCGCGCGGTCTCGGCTCCAATATTTTTATAAAATTGAAAAATCATTATTTTTACTTGAAAGTTTTATGGAAGTTAGGAAACTCAAAATACTACTTTTTATAAATATTTCATGATTTATAAACACTTTTAAGTCGATCCTTTATATTTTCAAAGTACATAATTCAGAGCAGTTTTTGTCGCATAAATCACTTTTAGTAAAACGACCATAACTTTTGATCCGTAAATCGGAATCAAGCGATTCAAGCGCCTAAACGATCCTTATAACATTTTCTACCATAATAAAGGGTTATTTTTCAAGAAAATACAGTTTAAAACGTCGGGACTTTTTACAGAAACTTAAAGTTATGATTTGTTGGTTTTAACGGAGTTACGTTTACGTTCGGGGTTTCGTTTACGTCCTAACTCTTAACACAACCAACAAAAATCATCATATCATCATCAACACACAAACTCCTCTCAAGAACATAATGTTCTTGAGACAACAACAATCAACCTTAAATCTACTTAACTAAACATCAAGATTCCAACCATACCACTTCTAAAGCTAGGTGTACAACTACATACTAAATGGATCTTAAAAATGAATCTTAAATAAAGTTGGGCCAAAGATTTTTACCTTTATTGAAAGCTTGAAATGTGTTCTTGAGGATGGTGGAGTCTTGGGAGTACTTGGTATTGTTTTTGGAACCTAAAACCACCATTGAAATCAAGAAACCAAAGATGAGTTACTATTCATACTATTCACTAGTGACTTTCTTGATTTTATTTCACCCATCAAACCTTGATAAAAAAAGATGAAAGAATTTTTTTACCTTAGTTTGATTGTTAAGAAGCTTTAGAATTAATGGGATGATTTTACCATGGCTAGATTTTGAGATTTGAATTTAAACTCCTCCCTTCTTTCTTGAAAAGCCGAATGGAAACAAGTGGGAGAGAAGGGGGTATTTATGCTTGCTTCCTTCGGTGCTTCTAGGAAATGGGGTGCTGATATCTTTCCCTTGATTTTTATTCTTCCTAGTATAGAATTCTAGGTTTATTCCTTGTTGCAAATTTTGGGGACAAATCCAAGTAGCTTGCTAGTTTACAAGCTAACTACATGTGCTAGCTTCCTTAGCATACTATTTGGCTAGCTTGCTTGATCATCCTATGGTTAGCTCACTATTTGATGAAGTAACCATGGTTACTTTCTTTCCATGGTTAGTTATTGTGTTATGTAATATCCGGGATATATCATGTAATTATTTTTGATATTAAATAATTATTATGTGTGCTCAGTATCTATTCTGTGAGTTAATTGTTAAGTGTTATCTGTACTTGAATATTCAAAAATAATATTAATTGAGTATTTTAATTTTTATATGTCCAAAATAAAATATAGATAATTGTCATATCTTCCTAATTATTTTTATGTTGATTTATGGATTTATAAGAATCATATGAAATTTCTAAAATCTTTTTCCGGGTAATTAAAATATATTTTATAAAAACGGGAACCAACCGACGTCAACCGTTGTTACGTTTTTGGAACCCGAAACTCTTCCGAGAACTCCTTCCTAACCTAATTGTAATATTCCGAGCATTTTCCATGTTTCGACTTTTTCGATCCGGCTTACGGTTTGTCATGCGCGGGTCCCGGCGCAACATTTTCGATACAATATTCATTTCGGTAAATCAATAAAACCCGTATTTTCGATAAACGGGAGCTTTTTATTAAACTATCCCAATTATCACTTCGTAATACGTGTAACCAGGCGCTGAGACCAAGACCGCAGTATAAATTGTACTGATCTGGATAATTATCCCGAAAACCGATACCGTTTGGATCAGTTTTTATAAATAAATGTACCATTTTATATCCGGAATGATCCAACGGGATACAAATTTTCCATAATTATAAATAGCTTTTTACCATATTTTATTTCGTATCAAAATCAATTGCAGATAGTTAATTATATAATTTTCAGAGAAAAGCCCTAATTTCTTAAAACTGTTCTAAGAATCAAACAGCAAAACGAAGGCGTTACCGATCTCTGTTTTCAAAGCTTGAGTAACCAAAACGAAGGATTTGAGGTGTTCTATCAGATTCTGAGCTTTGTTTCACTGCAGAAATCAAGGTTATTTTTCTAAAAATTTATTTATTTTCGAATTTATTTTATTAAAAATATGAATTTTTGTTCGGATGATTGTTTGTATGATTTGATGATTGCATGTTATAGAGCTTGTTTTCCTGATGATTTTCATATGTCATACGTCTGATTTGGAGTTCAATAACATGTTCAAATTTGAGTTTAATTTTCGAATTTCAAAATTAGGGTTTATAACCCGTATGAATGTTCTTAATTGAAATTTGGGGGTTTCTTATTCTGTGATAGATTGATGTTGTGTTATAGTGGATTGTGTTCTCTGTGAAATTTGCAATCTAGTCGTATAAGTCTCATGAACCAACGAGGTCTGTAGAGAAGGGAGTTGTGTTTTGAAGTTTTCCGATGTTCGCCGGAAACTGGAAAATTTCACGGCCAAATTCCGGCCAACTCAGGGATTGTTAGGTTGTTTTGATTGCATGGTTGTGTTCCTGGTAACCTGTAGATGTGATCTGGAGGTGTTGGTGGGGTGAGGACGCCGGGAACGTGTTCTCCGGCCACCCCCGACTTTTTCCGGCGACTGGACTGCAAAAATTGCAGTTTGGTCCCTGCAGTTTTGAAAACGATATAGTTAGGTCCCTGAAGTTTCCAGACTTTGCAAAAATTGGATTCCTGTTTTAAAAATGTTTAAAAATCATATTTCCTAATTATTTTTATTATAAAAATTCGTTTTTAATTTCTGAAAATTCTAAAAATTATTATTTTAATTCCAAAAAATATTTTTAATTCACAAATAAATCTGAATTAATTAGTTAATTAATTTCAGTTAATTTTTAATTGATTAATTAGTCAATTAATTCGAACATTAATTGATTAATTGATTTAATTAATTTTTAATTGATTTTTAATTAATTATTTAATTAGATTTAATTATTTAAAAATGATTCAAAAATTTTGAAAAATAGTTTCGAGCTTTAAAATATTATTCTAAATTATTTTCAAGGCTCAATAATTATTCTAAAATTGTTTCGGAGCCAGAATTGGCAAACCGAACCCTGTTTATTATTCCGAAATTGATCCAACGACCCGTTTTAATTCCGAAAAATGTTTTAAAAATTATTTTAAATACCCGAAAGCACATTTATGACCCGAGACTTCTTTATAAATGATATGCAATTGATTACGTGATGTATTATGTGTTATACGTGACCTGTTGTTTGACTATCGGTCTATATATTCGGTGTTTACTTCGTTATTGCATAAATTTCAATCCGTTAATCGGATTTGGGTAAAACGAAGGGTAGATAGAAGTATGTGTTGAATAGAATCTTGTGAGTTGATGATTGATAGATGCTTATGATATGTGAGCAGAAGAGGCAAGACGTAGGAAAGGAAAACAGATAGTTGAAGAGTAAGACGGTTGTGATTGGAAGCAAGTGCAGAGTAGTAAGCTAATACCAGGCAAGTGTTCTGAACTTTCTCGAGATATTGTAATTCTTGATAGTCTTGTTGACATTGCAAGTGCTTTGAAGCACGGAAACCTAAATCCTGATTTCAGTTATTGTTCTTGAGCCATGAACCATATTCTTTCTAAGCCATTGATTATTGTATACCCAAACACGAACCACAAATCTACGATACTACTCCATAAATACATACAAACTAAATACCAGACACTGAACTGGATTACTATATACTCAATCCATGATATCTTATGCTTTGAAAGACCAAATCTTTGAAACCCTGAAACGTTGTTTCCTTTGTTATCCAATTCTTTCATTACCCAGCATTCAAGCTTTGAAAGTACCTGGTTGATCCTTACAAGGATTGAAACCCTTTCATTGTTAAACATTTATTGTTGTTAATGATTTCGGTTATTGGTTATTATTGCATATTGTGTTATTATGTTAGAATTGGATTGTTTTTTCATAAAATTGTGGACCAGATTCGTGGTCAGACCATATAATGGTCAAGTTAGGCCAATGTGTGCCTTGGATCCAGTAGTTAGAGCAATGTTGTGTGCCTTGCTCGGGGTTAGTGCGTGACTGATCAGCAGCCTAACCTTGGTTTTTAAATTAAAAGTATAATATCCAATTCTAAATCATAATCCATTGTTCACTTGATATCATAAACATATTCACCTGATGATCATTATTCTCAGTTTTGTCATTGTGACTTGCTGAGCTAGTTAGCTCATTCGTGCGATGTTGTTTATATTCTTTCCAGTTAAAAAGGAACCAGTTGGTAAAGGGGATCCCCAGTCCAGCGCGAGAGCTAGGTGTTCAGGTTGAGAAAGCTGAGCTAGTAGGCTTCTTTTGGGATAAGTTAAATTTGTAAAAGTTTGTAATAATGTTTAATACTCAGTTTGAGTTTGAATAGTTGGGATTTGAACGGTTTGTAATATATTAGTGTGTTTGGCTTGTGTGCATACTTTAACCTGTTGCGATCCGTGGTGGTTGGTAAGTAGGGTCACTGCATATATTATTATTATCTTTATTATTATTATAAGCAGGTTATAATTAAGGTGTGTGTGTGGACCCCAAACTTCTGACCCGGGTTTGGAGGGCGCCACATGTTATGTTTATTTAATCGATTACGCGTTCGCTCGGTTGCTTAAACGTTTTCGTAATACTTACTCGTAAATGGTTTGCGACGTAATTCCTTTCGTATTTATTCCTTATATTTTGAATTATCATACTTTATATAAATCCGTAGGGTTTTAATCTTGTAGCTATATTATGATTCACGTAATCCTCGATGAGTCATAAATACGGTCATTTTTCAAAGTTCATTTTCTTCGAAAACTAATAGCGTTTACATACACTCATTTGGTACGTATAATCATAATATCAACTCCGAAACTCCTTTTCTCATGCACTACATAGTGTAGGCTCAAAAATTTTTCCCGTCCGTCAGGGTTACTATTCATTAAACGTTTTACAAGGTCTCAAAAATTCGAGTTATTACATACAACTTTGGTTTTGTGTTTCTTTTATTTGATAAATCAAATGCATGCATGCAATTCTTTTGTATAGCGAGTAATTCGAGTATTACATGCGAGCTAAGAAAGAGAAAAACAAATATTGATTTTGAATTAAATAAATAACTGACTTTGATTTCATTTATTCATTTAAATAAAAAAAAACAATTTAATCTATTTATTCAAATCAATTTTTGATGTAAAAATTAAATAAATAAATAAATAAATTGATTTTCATTTATTCATTTAATAAAAGATCAGTAATTGAATAAATAAATCCTGTATATTCTCGAGATGTAGTCTGTTGTATCTTCAAGCCTTCTAATCTTCGGGTTTTCGTACTTTAAAAAAATTTCAATCCTCTTGAGTATAAAAACCACTTAACAATATTTCTAAAAATAACACTCTGTTTCCTTTCACGGATCATTGACATCTAGTGCAAGGGTCCGGTTCACAGACAACTAGTTCCGCTCTCAGGCCTTCGTCTTATCCCTGTACAAACCACTGTTAAGTCTTCTACCATATATAACCAACTTCACTAGGAATCCTTGAGGTCTTCACACTGGTCCTGAAAACTGTTTCGAATGACTCCAACCTTATTCCTCTTATGCCTGAACATATTAATGAACTTCATACGGATCACTGTTCACGTCTTCTTCACTGTAGCTATCAAAACCTTTGTGTATATGCCCAATAAACAATCTGTTCTTATTCTAGTGGAATATAGATTATTTCAAAGTCCTTGTTCTATGTTGAGTTATCCAAACCGGTATTGTTGAGTTATACATACAGCTTCAATCTTGCTCAATATGGTGCAAAGTCAACAGCAAGATATAAAGTCCCTAGTAGACTCAAAGACCTACAAATGCAAAATTCTGTCTCCTTGGGAGCTATTATGGGAGCTTTAAACATTTATCTTCCATTATTTCCTAAAGCAGTTAGACCTAAAATTCCTAATCCTCTAATCTTGCCTGCTACCAAGACTAAGGGGGAGATAGAAGCTAGACTGCTAAAATCATCCATCTAAGCCATAGTTCAGACAAGTCAAGTTGATGTTGGGGAAGAAAGACTACAGAAAGTAGCTGAGGGACCCTGTTTGGACAAAGAATTTGATGAATTGCTTAGGGCTCTCAGAGTTTCTCTCACAAACAACTTCTTCACCTACAAAAAGGCTTTGAACAGAAATATCAATTTTCTAAGGGTGATAATGGTGACAAAGGAGAATTTCAAAGAGAAGAGGATTATTGCAAATATAAATGACTCAGGGGTGGATAGATGTATGCAGGTGTCTCTTGCTTATCTCCATTCTAGAAGAGCATCTGAGCTGGATATCCTAATCAACAAGGTTAACAGGGTGATTCCAGAGGATACTCTCTTACTAAATGAACTCAAGAAGGCTCAAGTGCTACTTTTCCAGAAGCATATCTCCAACCTAGCAAGGAAGTGACCTACATCTGTTCATCAACCAAAAGGTGTAGACATTTCATGATCCCAAAGCACTGTGTTATGGGGAACTTGAGGCTGATAATGATCCTAGAGAGATATTTGAAAACAAAGAAGATCAAGACTGTAAAAGATGAAGAAATGATCAATATATTGGGGAGATATTTCAGAAATGCTGATAACCTGTTGTCTAGAACTCAAGTTAACACTAAAGATGATTTGGATGATGATGAGCAGAAGAAGGATGAGCAAAAATCTTCTGGCTCAAATCTAAGTCAGTATTCTAGAGCAACTAGAAGCAAGGTGTATGAGAAGAAAAAGGGAAAGGAAGATAGAAATGATGATAGAAAGAATAAGAGGAGAGATGGAGAAGGGGAAACAAAGAAGAAAAATATCCAGGAAATAAAAGTTCACAAATCCAACCAACCCAGACCTCCAAACCAAGCCAAACAAACTCGTAATCAATTCAAACTCAAAAACCTAAATTCATGTTCAAGCAAACTGTAAACTCTCTGCTCAAGATACTCATCAAAGCCAGCCAAGTCACATTAAGGAAAATATCAAAACCTCCTTCATTCAAACCACCAACCAAAACTCATTTTAAAACTACATGAAGAAAACTAAGAAAAATCACAGCAGAAAATGGAGTTATCTGGAATTGTTTTAATCAGGAAGATTTTATACCAATCTCAAGGAGCATAACAGATGAAGAGTGTCTCTAATAACAAGCTGAAGAGATAGTCAAAGTTTGGGTTGTCTCTTTGAGTGAAGTCAAAATTTATTACAAGGATGGCTCATTTATCTTGCTGAACAAAGATGTTATTGAAAATACTTCTACTGTGGAATTGATGAGGGTGATTAGTTTGATGAATGCAAGGGATTCAAGTACTAAAATATAGAAGGCTGTGCTAGTAGAGAGGCTGAGAGAAAGGAATGAGATGCATGCAAGAATGAAGACTAAGAGGGAGGAAATGGAAAGGCAATATGACAAGGAGACAGAAATGTTTGAACAAAGATCAAATGAACTCAAGGCAAGAGGGATGAGTATAATTTCAAAAGATGAACATTTTCTAAATATTCAAGTTGGCAGATTTCCAAGGTTCAAGGTTGGTTAAATCAACAATTACTCATTGAATGAATGGCTCAAGCTGGTGGAATCCTTCAGAGGGACAAAAATAATTGAAGAACTTCAAGTGCTAGTAAATCTCAAGGACCTCATTAGGAAAGAACCAGCCTACGAAAAATTCACCTAATGTTTGAACTGATGTAATTACTCAATGTAAAAGTTTGTATTTATCAATATGTTAATTTGTATGTATTTGATTTTAGCTTGGGGATAGTCTTATTATCAGGCATGAATTTGTGATAAGCAATCTTCTCACAAATTGGGGGAGATTGTTGTGCAAGACATGCATGTACAATAACAAGACTGTCACATTGACAGCCCTAAGATTAAGTTGTTTGATAATCAATTTTATATTCTGTAATTATATTTCTTGAGTCTGTAAAATGGTTAGAATATTAGACCTAGGTATTTGTGAACAGATTCAAGCTAAGGAATAAACTCTGGAAAAAGATAAAGTCATGATCATGCCTCAGAGAAAAGATGTAGAAGATTGGAGTTGAATAAAGCTGTTATATAAAAAATGTTCTAAGTCAAGATATCGACAAGTCACATATCAAGTTATATCGAGAAGTCATTCGAGAAGTCCAAAATGACTTGTAGAGAAGTCCAAAATGGCTTATAGAGAAGTCTCAGAGATATTGGCAAGTCAAATGAAGATATAAAGAACTGGAGATATCGACAAGTCATTTTTGCATGTAGGAACTCAGAGATATCGACAAGTCAAATGAAGATGTGAATAATTGGAGATATTGATAAGTCAATTTCTCATATAGAGATCTCAGAGATAGCGATAAGTCAAATTGGGTCATAGAGATCTCAGAGATATCGACAAGTCATTTCTACATGTAGAGATCTATAGACCTGGATAAGTCAAGTATACCTATAGAGAACTCAGAGATCTCGATAAGTCATTATACTTATCGAGATATCACTTCTCTACAGAACAAATTGGAGATCTCGACAAACTTCTTAAATTCAGAATGCAGACAAGTTCAAGATTCAAGATTATCTGTCAACAAACAATCTATTCACTGGATTGGAAAGTCTACAAAGTAGTTGGAAGAATACAAGATTAACTGGACAAAGGGTGGTCACAGACCTGCAAAATTCTGCACAGATTTGCTAAGCCATAAATGGATATAGAAAAAGGCTGCTTTATAAAATGGTTTAGTAGATTTTAGTGCAAGTCTTGTAAACCCGTGTTGCTAGTCTATAAAGCATGCAAGGGTCCTTCGTTCACAAGTAATAAACAGATCTAGATTTTCTTGTATTCTCTCAAGATAGAAGCTGAGTTCTTATTTCTTAAGAACACAAAATTTGTAGCAAGACAAACTTAATTTAATATAATTAAGTGATTTTTTGATATTGTTTGTTTGTGTTATTTATGCTTACTTCAATATCTCAACATTTCTATAACTGCTTTGTTCAAACCATAATTCAAATAGTTTAAGACAAAGAAAAATCTAAGAAACACATTCACCCCCTCTGTTTTATATTTCAAAGTATTCAATATCAATATCTAACAACATGATAAACTAATTTTATCTCCAATAATGTGCCTTATCTTCGCTAGAAATTTAATATTTTATTATTAAAGATTTGTTTTATCAATTAAAATATAATATAAAGTAGAAAAAAAAGAATATTGATAAGAATTGATTACTCTTTAAAAGTTAGGACAAAAATACATGTGCCTTAAAAATAGGATTTGAAGAGTTTGATATAAGGTATTACTATGACATTGTTAGATTTTTTTTAATATTAACTTAGGACATCATATAGGCTTAAATATAACTTAAAAATTATATTTTCAAGGGAACATGTTGGACTTGGGGTGAAGGCCCAATATAACTATATTTTAATAAGCATATCCCAGAATACACATATGCACTACATTTGGCCCTAAATACCCACTAGTCACGCCACTATTGAAGGAGTAACAACCAAATACTTTAATACGAACGGAGTAACAACCAAATACGCTACTATGGTATGGGTATCCCTCGGATAGGTATTGTGGTAGGGTCGGATACGTTATTGAACCTGTTAAAAAATCAAAGTACATGACATGATTTTGCACCTGGATACAATAAACAAAACAACATATTTTGAAGCAATACCATCACGATACGCCTTGTTCACCTTAACACCGAGACAAGCTACTGGACTAAAGTGTAGGAGATAAGAGGTTGGATCTGAAGTTGGGATGTGAAAATATAGATAGAGACCCGTGTATCTATATTTGTGTGCATATGTTTTTTGGAAAGAATGAGTAGATGGGTGAATTGAAAAAGTAAATCTTATAATCTATATATGTATTCACATATTAGTTGAGGTATGAATCTAATCTTGATTTACATCGGTAGTTGTTTTTATGTGAGTGACAATGGGTGTATGCCTGTGTAAAATGAGGTGTCAGTCTAAGTTAAGGGGTAATTTAATATTTTACTAACACACTACTGTAAGAGGCGCATTTGATGGGTATATAGGGCCAAAATCCCGCTTATGGGTATTTTGGACCATCAGATTGTTAAAAATGAGTTAATCGGCCAATTTCTCTTGGAATTGTTAGTAGAATATTATGCTTTAATCTATTATATATAAAATACAACAACAAAGGGGTATGTTGAGCAAATTAATTCATATGAGGATTATGCTCCCATTTAATATTTTATATAATATTTATTTTACATTTATTATCACAATTAATATTTTTTAGTTGACTATTAATACCTATATAATACTTACCGCTCACAGTTAATATATATTTATTGACATATCATTAATATGTTTCAACATCATGTACTTTATATATACATTAATGTAAATGTAAAATTTATTTAACTAAATCATTATTTGTTCAAATCTATTAATTTTGCATGATTAGTACACATACACATGGATACATATTTACACACACACACACACATAAATCAGACTAAAGGATTAAAAGCGAATACCCGAATTAAATACTCGGCCCATCTACTAACTTTTACTCATCAATCATATTTTTGACACACAAAATAATTTCAACCGCATTTCTAATACATATACATAAAATAATCTCCAAAAATCAACGAAATATACGTATTTTCATTTCTGTGCATAATTTAACAATAATTATTTCACACTTATTCTCTCAATTAACACATTATTAATATTTATATTTTAAATCTACTAAAATATCAATTGTTAGGTCTGTAATCAACTATAGAGGGGGGTGAATATAGTTTATGCAAACAATTCGATAAAGTTTTAACAGAATCAACAGTTTTTATATTAATTTGATAAAAACTGTTACACAAGTACTCTCTCAAAGGATGAATAATTATCATTGAGAGCTGCTAGTTTATCTTGAAAGATATTACAATTCGTTATCTCATCTCATATAGAGTAAACCTAATTTATGCTTATATAATGCACATTTACACAATTAATAAGGAATGCTATTCTATTACAATAAGGAAACCTATTACATATTCATATATGATTGCTTCTGATATAAAGTCATTCACCGCCTTGGATTTTGCAATCCTTTTCCTTCTCGAATATCTACTGAAGTGACTAAGTCCTGATGACATCAACTGCTGATCATTAAGTACTGATATACGAGTACTGATGACGTCACCTTCAATAAGTCCTGATATTAACTCTTGATAGTTTATCTCTGGATATCATCAATTATATCTAACAGTCTCCCCCAACTTATGCATTATGTAATCATGTACAAGTTCTAATTGATGATGTCAAAACTATCTAAATGCAGAAATCAAATAAACATATACAATTTTACAAACAGTGAATATCTGACTTTATTCTTCATTCTAAACTCTAACACAATCTGGAGAGTCTTCAAGAAACTTCCTCAGCAGATTTTCTTCCATTATATCCAAGTACCATTGCATCCTCTGTTTGTGTTCTTTCAGCTCATCTGTTGATTCATCATTCTGATAGATGGCAGCCCTGAGATCATGTAGCTTTGAGTTCCCAAGAGATAGATCATCGGGTTCCAGAAATCCAATCTTTTTTTAATCAGGATTAAAAGTTATGACTTTCCTTCCTAGACTCATATCTATCTTGGCTCCTCCAATAGGCATATCAACACATATCCAGTTTGATCAATGTACTTTAGAGTGTAGTTAGATTTGTAAGGCATCTCTTTCTCCTTTAACTGTATCAGGTTCTTTATAAATGCAGACCATCTGGCAGTTACAGAATTGGTTACCTTAAGAATTGTAGCAATAAGTTCTAATTCCTGCCATGGCTTGTCTCTTAACTGTTCTTGAGTCAACCTTAATTTTCTCTCAGACTCCATAAAATAAATCATTTTCTCTCCAATAAGATCAATAATAATTTGTACTGATATGATCTTCTGTAAGTCTTCAAGCATCATATTGTCTATAATTTCTATTAAATTAACATGCTTTTTTAGAATCAAAGCATCACCTACAGATGGATCAGCATCTAACCTTCCCAGACCACTTATGATTCCAGGTTTTCTAGCATGATAACTTCCACTATAAATCTTCTTTAATGTTTCAAAAGAATCTCTTCTAGGTGCAGGTTTTTTGCTTCCCCATAGTAGCTTTCTTTTTTCTTCAAGAGTAAGTTCTGGCTTATCAGAGTTCATGTTTTTAGAATTAGGATTTGATAACTCAGCTTGAATTGAGTTTGAAAAATCAATAATATGAGTAGTATCAGAGGTTGTGATTGGTTGAACAACAGCTTTTGCTTCTTCATTAACTTGAGCAATGTTAGAGGTTAACTTCAGTTTATCAGCCCAATCAGCTTTATGAATCTTCCTTCTTTGATGAGCATGACTGACTTCTTTTTCTTCAACTCTTTCTTCAGTATCAAAAGCTAGAGGTACTGTATAAACTGGATCTATCAGTATTTGATGTTTAGATGTCTTGGATACTGATTTATTATTAGCAATAACTTTGGTTTTAGGCTTTGGAGGCTTAGACTTCTCCAATATCTTATGTTTCCCCTTATGACTCATGTAAGCATTTAAGATTTCTTGAGACATCAGAGATCTTTCAGCATCTGCTTGACTTACCTCCCTTGTAACTACCCCTTTAGTTGGTCTGTTAGAGGGATCATCTTCATATGGATCTTGAGAGATAATAACATCAGTATTTGTTGTCTTCATAGAATTCTTGAATTCTTCCTCCATTTGCCATAGCTGTCCTAGATCAACTCCAGGATTTTCTTTCTCAAATATTCTTCTACTCACCTCAGAGTCAAATGCTTAAATCTTTGGGTCCTTGTAGAACATAGTTGTCTTTCTATCTTTTACTTTCAGAGTTTGAAGATACCGACTTATTTCTGCACCAGCTTCTATCTTCAGAATTCCTTTGTCATCATCAGCAGTTGTGACTTTCAGAGTTTGTTAAGTTGTTGTAGTCACAGTCAGTTCCTTTGATTCTACTCTTCTTTCACTTCTTTTACTTTCTCCACCTTGTCTAGATTGAGACCTAGTGACAACTTTTGATGAGCCACTAGTTCCAACTAGCTCTTAACCTCTTCTCCTTACACTATCCTTCTGTACTTCCTTATTACCTCCATTAGGATTTTCATCATCTGCATTTGTCAATATCAGCTGCTTGCATTTAGATTTAACAACCTTCTCCCCCTTTTTGGCATCATCACCAAGCAGTAGAGAAAGAATAAGCTCCATTGAGTTATGTACTTCTGTAATTTGTCCATACATTTGCTCTTGCTTAGCTTCCAATCTAGCCTGATTCGCTTCAATTTTAGTTTGTCTGTCAACAATTGGTGCAATCTGCTTTTAATAAGTAGTCAGCTTTAAAGCAATCAAGGATTCTTTGATCTAATTGATTTGAGAAGTAGTTGCTTCTTGAGCTATATACAAGGATATTACTATCAGAGTAGATGTTTTGAGGTGATTCAGCATGTTAAAATTTTGAATTCTCTGTCCAGCTGTCTCCAAATGTTCAACAGCATTGGTTCTGGAAATAGGATATGCAACATCTTTCCATTTAGCATTCCAGATATAATCAAAATAATCATGCTTCTTTTTAGCATCTAACTCCATAAGCTTCTGTTGCCTCACATGTTTAGGCATATCTTCAGGGAAGAATAGATCATCATCAGGATCTATAAGAGCATTTGAAGTATCAGCTTCTTCACCATCATTAGATTCTTCATTTACAACTGGATCTTGAACTATCTGCTGAACTTCATCTCCAGCTTTAGCATTAAAGATAGAATCAGAAATTGGAGATGTATGTGATCCAGCTGCCTCGGAAACTTCCATACCATCAGTATTTAGATCCATATCTTCAAGAATTGTAGATAGATGAACTGTAGCTTCAGGATTGACCACCAGAATCTCAGTACCTGTGGAGTGCTGTGGTGGCCCTATAGTGGATAGATCTTTATAATGGACTGTTGTGCTACTACATCTTTAGCAACAACAGGGAGAATTTTAGGTGATAGAATAGTAGAGTGAATGGACTGCAGGAAAGTATTAGTACTTAGACCTGCAGGGAGATTATCAACACTTGGTACATTATATTTTAACCAAGGGTCAATAGTTTGTTGATCAACATCTATTTCTTTTGTACTCTGTGCACCTGCAAAATATAACAAGTAACACTTAATCTCTATATTCTTTTAAAGTAGTCTCACTACTCCTCACACCACAGCTCATAACTTTCAATAGCTAGAGTTTTCTCACAAGGATTACTAAATCTTGACCCTCATTTACCTTTCCTTTTTCAAGGAAGGATCCTGCCTCTCTTTAATTCTATTTTTTTCTAAATCTTTACACACAACTCATAGAAAAAGCTCAGCTAATTTTGTCCTACAGAAATAAGAGGTGGCTAAAGAAAGGTGATATGGGGTCATACAACTAGAGGTAGTTCTTAAATAAGGTCTAAATATAATCATACCAACAAGATTTATAACATGCATAATAAATGGTGATAAGACAAAATCAGTATTTAAAGTAAATGCTGATAAAGTGAAATCACTATTTATACCAAATAAATCTGAAGATTCAGCTTCTGTGCAGACATTCAGCGGAGGAATTGATAAGATATCAGTAGATGGTAACGATGGGTGAACTTTTCCTTCAACATCTATTACAAGAGTAACTACAGTAAGAGTGAATCCTTTATTGCAACTTTGATGCAATGGTTCTTGTGTGGCTGGAGAATCAGGAGTTGCTGGATGACTTTGATACCCAAGTTTTTGTGTACTATTCTCCATATTTGCAGTGTTTGATTCCTGAGCAGGATCTTCTTGAAAAGCAGTTATCTGACTGAATCTTTCAGGATCAAATTACCTACAGAAGTCCTTGACCTGAGAAACTTCTGCATGAATTCTGGCATTTTCTTCATGTTAGTCCCAAAGTATCGTAGAAGGGGAGTTCAATACGATACCTACAATCTTTTTGATTCGTTTACAAGTTCTTCATTAAAAGTGCGGAATCAAATAAGACATAAAACAATTCGAGGAAGATATTTTTTTATTAATATAATCCTTGAGGTTGCTACAATCTAATCAATAAATTGATTAGCTATAATAAATTCAGCAGCAGAACAATATGTTTACAAGTTTAATAAATGAGGGGCTTTAATGGAGCCCTCGTAAACTGAATTGTGTTGTTGAAGAAGATGACTGACTAATGAATTACATTCAATCAGGTTCTGATGTAGACTTCCAAATTCAATAGACAGGTTGCATGTTTATGTCCACTCATTCCATTTAAGTTTGCTGCAATTAAAATCAATGAATACACAACTCTTCTATGGCGACCTGAGCAAGCTTCTATGGTGACCAGTATCTCTGTAGAGCTCTATGGCAACTGCATATGTTCTATGGCAACCAGAGGATCTTCTATGGTGACCAAGGGAACTTATATGGCGACCCAGTGATCTTTTATGGCGACCAAGTGAACTTCTATGGCGACCAAGAGATTTACTTGAAGTTCTGAGATAAGCAAAGGCTCTATGGCGACTAGGTAGCTACAGAGGCTTCTTCTGTGGGACTAGAGTCTATGGCGACCAAGTACCTTAGAGAATTTCTATAGCGACCACTGTGGTGCCTTAGAGAGATTCTCTATGGCGACTAGGTAGAAGACTGTTATGACTTAGAATATTCTTGCTTTTGTCAAACCATTCTTCATTGTATCAACATTTTCTTCTATAACTGAATCAAAATGCTTTCTTGAATACTGATGTTTAATGTACTGGTTTGGTTCACAAACAACTAGCATTGAGAGAATCCTAATTCAATTGGTCTTGTATTTCTGAGCTGATACAGATTGGTGTTTATCCATTACTTCTTTCACTGAACCCTTGATCTGTAACACTTGAAATCAATTCATGTAACTGATGCTTAAAGTCCCTTGTTATCTTATTCTTCATGGTTGCTTAAACATGACAATGAACTTCTTCCCATGATCTATTAGAGGACTTAAAGAGTCAATTGCATCATTTGGTTCTTTGTTTTTATCCTTTCTTCATCTGTAGGGTTCCTGTGCTTCACAGTTTAATATTTTTTATTTTTTTCTATTTTTGTGTTGAGTTATAAATCCTCGATTACATGTTACATTACATTATACTTTACAATCTCCCCCTATTTGATTGTTAGAGTTCAATAAGCAAATCCCTAAGGATAACTCAACTGATGATAAGAAAAAGTACAATCTCAAAATAGATAAAGATATTAAATATATTCTGGATTACATATTCAATTCTAGATTTCTTAAGTTACACATTACAAAGAAGTGTTCCTCTAGCCTGAACATATTTTCTATGTCTTCTTTATTTTTGTTGTCTTATGCTTCCTGCTTCCTTCTCCTTCTTAAGGCTGATCAGATTTTCTCTTAGAGACTTTCTTCTTGGGATCTGAAGGTTTTGGAGGAGACTCTTTCAGCTCATTCAATCTAGCTTGCACACAATCACGAGCTTCTATCTCAAGTACATTGACTGGAGGTGGATTATTCAGCTCATGAAGTATTATCTCAAGATATTTGACTTTGTTGCATTTGGGAACAAGATCAAACAATAGTGATGATTTTCTGGACATTACGAAGACTGTTATCCTTTTAGGATGTCCTCGTACTCTCTTGGTGTCATTGATTGACTCTTCTTCCAGTATCTCATCAAGTATCCTTATGATTGGGATCAATGTAAATTTATCCTCCTTACATGTGGAGAGCTTGACGTCCATTAAGGCTTGATAAATTGATTCTGATGCGCTTGTTCTAAAATTGTTGATCTTAATCTTTGCTTGATTAATCTGAAAGACTAGTTCCCCTTCACTGTTAGTGCTGATGATGGGTTCACTATCTTTTGGAAGATTCATTTCTGGCTCTCCATTAATTAACACTATCTCATGATAAGCACTTCCAACTTTCTTCATGTCCTTCTCTGTATCCCTGTTCATTTTGTCATTGAGTCTGTAAGCATATATAACTTCAGCAGCTTTAAGGTCTGCTTCTGATCTTTTAACTCCTGATGCCTCCAGTTTTGCTATTTTGCTCCCGAGTTGACTTTCAAGAAAAGTGAGTTGTAGATATCGAATGAATCTCAGATGTTGGTCAGACATAGTGATATTTTGCATCATGCCATCTGCAATTACTTTGATCACGAATGGATACATAAAGGCTTGAGGGGATACATTCACCATCATTCTCCAAAGTTTGTCTCTGAAATATTCATTCTTATTCGAATTCAACCATGGGATTTTTTAGGCTAGGAAGAACAGTTCAACAATGTTCAACTTCTTCAATACACTGGTAGACACCTTCATCTGTACACCATCTCTGTGATTGATAGTGATCTTCCATCTATTCTTCAGAATGCTCACAGTAGTTCCAGTAACTATTTTGGTGAACTGATCATAGAAATCATGGATGTTTTCATACTCCTTTCTGTAATGTTCCACAGTTCTCAGCAGATTAGAGTTACCAGGGTCTAAATTGTGATATGTTTCTAGTTTGTCCATTTTCTTCTTTATTTCTTCCCATTTGCTTCCTTTCCTGTTAGCTCGAAGATATGCTTCTCTCGTTTCCCTACTCTCCTTTCTTTGAATGGCTCTCTGAATTCTTGCTCTTGATCTTTCCATTTCCTCTTGAATCTCTGTATAAGAGCAATTGATTTTCTCTAGCAATCCACAGAATAAACAGTCATCTGAGAAAGCATCTTCATCTTCAAACTCTTCATCCTCAGTAATGATCTTTCTCTCTTCCATAACCACTTCTTCAAATCTTGGCTCACACCCCACTGGAACATCACTTTCATCTATTTATCCTTCTTCCAGTTCCTCTTCAGAGAATAAGGGTCTTGGAGCATATATCTGAGACAACATATTTTTCTGAGTTGTAATTATTTGGCTCAGATGTCCTGATTGCTCCCCTTGAGATGTTGCACTTTCCTTAGAGAATCTTTCCTTGAGGAGCACCCTTTCATCAATCCTCTCTTCTTCTCTTCCCTTAATTCATCTCCAAATTCATCATAGGCAACTCTCGTAGTCTGAAAGGCATCTTTAAGTAGATCAACAGCAATGGCTACTTTTTCTTGTTCTTCTACCCTTTTCTCCCCCTCAGTTAGGTTATCCTTCAGAGCTGTTGTTGATTAAGCATGTAAGGTCGAGATAAGGATCTCAAGAGAAACAGGCAGTTGCTTGCTAACTGAGGTCATTGGCCCAGTACTGGCAAGAGCTGCTTCAGATGAGACCGTGATCGGCGCTTTTTTGCTAAATGAGAGCTTTGGCTCAGTGTTGGCAATTGCTTTTCCTTTTCCTGTGTGAGATAGAGATCGCTCAATGAATTCCCGTAAGCTGGCGAATGCTGCTTGTTGATGTTCAATTTGATCGGAAAGACTGGAGATTTGATGATCTCTGAGAGATAATTCTTCCTGGAAATGTTGGTCTTTAAAAGCCAGCTGTTCTTTGAGATAACTGTCTTTGAAAGCCAGCTGCTCTTCAAGATAGGATTTAGTGACATAGTTGGATAGATCTATGGGTGTATTTTGGATGGTAGGTGTCTCACAGGCTTCTCGCAGTGTATCACTCAGCACTCTAGCACTCGGTTTGAGGTGATGTGTGTCACTCGTTCTCACATGGTCACTCCGTTCAAAGCTACGAGTTCCAAGTGTACCTGCAGAAGACATTGGAGCCATCCTTAAGGAGGTCAGCAGTGGTGCAATGGGAGTCCGCAATTCCCGATCCTTGTCTGAGACAAGTTGTCTGTCATAATGAGGTGACTCATCCAGAGTTAGAATCTCTGGGAGGAGCACTGGAGCCGTCATATTTGGCATCTGATCCCCAGCTTCCCCTTGTATCTATGAAGACACATTCCCCTTTGGATCACCAGTTAAATCTAGTTCATCGTCAATGGATTGTCGATCCGCGTCTACATCGGATCCACTATCCACAGATGCATCCAGGGTTATCAGTCCTGGGGAGGTAAGTGATGTGCTAGATTTGGCAGTAATTACAGCACTCTCTCCTAACACCTGTGAAGGCAGTTGATCCATTGAAGGACCATGAACAGGATATTCTTGTTAGTGTTTGTGCCCTAGAGACAACACTATGATGTTTTAGTTTAAGATATTAGGATTATTAATGTTTATGTTCCATCGATTATTCCCTTTATAATTTATTAATTTTTAATTTACTGTGATATAAGTGTTAGATTAATAAATGTCCACTTGGAATATGATATGCAATTCTATATCTCTAAGTACGTGACTTAAAAATGAGATTATGAGAATAGTATCAATATTCCTAAAGGTCCCTAGTCGAGTATTATTATTAAGGGACAATAATAATGCATTAAGACTGGTGTGTTTGTTGATTGATGATCACATCTCATTGATCATAGGTATGATGATACTAAAGTCAAAAACACAGGCAGGTGTATATGTACATGGTGCTGGACAGACCCAATATGAGATTCTACATGTCTGTTGTGTCATAAATAATTCTCACAGTGATAATAATGTAATGGTCCTAGACCTGAAGTCATTCTATTTCTATACGAGAATTAATATACATTGATTCCATTAAAAGTTATCCTTGACCGGGTAATAAAAAAGTGGACATTGGGTATATTATGAATCGTATGAGAAATATGAATGATCAAGATGGGATTTAACCCTCCTATTTTAGGAGTGATATTATTGGCCTCTTGTGTGAGCTAGACTATGAAATGAGTGGTCACACTCAAATGTTAATTTGATATGATAGTCTACTAATTGATCAAGGAAACTTGGATTAAACTATGATGAGAATGACATATTACATGCGTCTAGTTTAATCTATAATATTTGGTTAAAGGGATTATATTATATTGTACATTATTCACAAAAGGTTTAATCGATCACCGATTCAATTATTATTACTTGGGTGGCAATGATGTATTACTAAATGCCGCTCATTATTTACGATTTTAAATTAGATTTAAAATTTGTTGCCAACGTAATAATAACATATAGGGTCACACACTAAGAATGCTCGAAGGATTCTTTAATTTAAATTGGATTTAAATTATATTAAAGTAATTCAAATTATTTATAATATTAATTAAGTATGACTTAGTTAATTAGATAAATATTGATATTCGAATTTACTAGTATTAATTATGAAATTTATTTGTTAAATAATTAAGTGAGACTTAATTATAATACAAATAGAAATTTCGAATTAATAATAACTTTTAATTAGCTAAGAGTTATAATTTGTTTCTCTACTATCTATATAATATCTCTTGTGTGGCTGATTTTTTGGGTGTGGAAGACTTTTACTAAAACCCTAGCCACCAAGAGAGAAGATGGAGAGAGAAAGAAGAAATGGGTTTGTGCTAGTACACATCCAATCCTTGAGTTCAAGCGTTCGTTTGGATACCGATAAAGCGTAGATCGCGAGAGCGGGATGCGTGGTGATTGAACAAACTTTGGATCTCCATTAGTCAACCAATTTGTAAAGCTTCTTAAGATAAACAATCTGATCTACGGATTAAATATCTATTTTTTGCATGGATCCTGCGGTGGGTTTCGAAAATTCTGCTTTTTCACGTTTTTAGTTACTTTTTCGTTGCGTTTATGTGCTCGAAACCCAACAATGGCATCAGAGCTACTTGCGAAAAGTCTTTAATTCATTTATGTGTTTACTGGTTTTATGATGATAAGATGTATACAATATTCCATGACTGTTATGTATGCGATTTTGTATGTTTTACATGTTATGTTTATATATGTGTATATATATATATGTTTTGAATATATGATATTCATGAGAGTTGTATAATCATATGATGATTATATAATCTGTATATATACTGATATATACATGTTTTGTGTTTGTTATTATTATAAGAATTGTATTTGATACGATTCTGAATCGGATGCAGCGGATTTGCTGAAATTTGTGTCTGGTGTCCGATTTTGGTGAACGAATACACTATTTCATATGAAATCGAGCGTCTGAACGTAACTAATAGATAAAGCTATCATCAACTGATCTGTAAGGCATTTGACGTCATTTTGGCCATGTAATCTGCAATTTAATGTTATCATATTTAATTTCGAATTTTCTAATTTTTTTAATATTTGGTTTTTATGATTAGATCATGATGGATATGATATGTTAAGATCAGATTATGTGTTTTAGCATGTTATTTTGTGTTAATTGAGCATGGTGGATGGTTATGTCTTATGACCTTAGGTTAATGGTTTTGGTTTTTCAAATACGTCTTGAATGTCTTTTAACTTTGTAATTATTAAATCTCAAATGTAACTCGAGTTTTTCTTGTAAGTTCATTAGATTAGTTTTCATATTTCATTCTTGTAATGTACATGAAGATTTGAAGATCAAGCGTAATCCCACATGGAGGCCATCCAAGGAAGCAATACAAGAAAGAAGACATGTAATAGTTAGCCTGTATTTATTTTCCACCTTAGATTGACCTAGATCTTCGTCATTAGCTTGATAAAGATCACATAGGATGAAGCCATAACCAACCACATTTATTTATTGCACTTTACATATATATGCGCATATGATGAATGTATGTGTAGAGTAGTTTATAAAGATGCATGCTTAATTAGATTAAGGATGTATGTATTAGATACGACACCCATGCCATGCTTGCTAAACAAGATAAAATCTGTAATGATTCAAGATTTTAAAATGAACAAACGATTATGAGATTCTCATGTTTATGAAACATGGAATAAAATACAAATTTTCTTTATTTCTGACATGGGGCGATTTTGTCAAAAGTGAGTTCTTTGAACTTGTAAGGTTGTGGGTTTTAAGCGAGACCGTTGTGACTCCCTCACTATCTTGAAATCAAACCATTGATGAATATTGATTCGAAGTATTTTATTCAAAGAAAATATGGGAATCTCTTTATGATGGGATCATGATCATTTTAAAATTAACAAAACCCTAAAGTTAATATTAAGTTGATCGGATGCCTTCCAATAAGTCTAATGCGTTAACCCTAGATCGATAAGGAGTGGGTTCGCCAAAGTGAAGTACTCCCATCTATCGTGGGATATGTGTTGAAGTATAGTGATACTTTTGACTATTGGGTTTGACTAAACTAAGTTACCACAATAGGATTGTGAACTTAGAGGCATAGAGTTTGGCGAGATTTATTAGATAAATATGAACAAATGTTATTCCACCAAGCTATCCAAGAGTTATATAGTTGATATAATTGACTAATGTTGTCTACCTAAATAATCATGTTTTAGGAGAAAAGCCAAAGCTGACCTAACGCGTGGTGAAATATGGATCTTGGCTCACTAGAAAGGATATAGAAGATATTTTTTCTGAATTAATAGTTAGGGCTATTGATTTGATAAAAATAGTGGAAGATATATATTGTGAATTTATATATGAATAATCACTTGAACATAATTTAATGATCATCTGTAGACTAAGTCATTTTATGCACTTTAATATTGTAGATATCAAATGACAAATAACACAAATAACTTATATATGTAATAGTCCTTGAGAAGGACAAGCTGACATGAAATAATTTCCTCGATTGACATGGGAACTTAAGGATTGTCCTCGGGTTCAAGGATGTCACTCAAACCCCTCCCTTATTTCTTCTAGCTGAGAATGAAATATGTACAGAACAAAATGCTTACCAGAAGCAAATTAATTATGCAACTGATGTTTCATGTCTCATGCTTGTAATTATGAGTGCTGAGCTTTAGAAGCAACAAGAGCATAATGATGCTTATGATATGATTGAGCACCTTCAAAGGATGTTTGAAGGATAGGCTCATCAGAAAGATTTGAAAATAATAAGGCACCATATTTTTGTATTAATGGGAGAATGATATCTGGTTGGACCACATGTTCTAAAGATGATAAGTATATGTACCTTGATATTTTGGGTTTCAAGAATAGTCTAGAGACTCAGCTTGATTTGATCAAACAATCTTTGAACAACTTTTATTCTTAGTTTGTTAAGAACAAAAGGAATGAGATAAACAGAACATTCACTGAGTTGTTAAGCATGTTTAGAACTGCTGAAAATAACACGGTAAAGGCATGAATTACGTCCATATTGATGATGTACACATGGAATGCAAATGGGAAAGGAAAGTGGACAGGCAAGGTGAAGATTTGATCTTATTCGGTACCAAACCAAAGTCCAATCCCAAGGGGCTTTTGAATCCTAATAGTGGTGTTGCTAAAGGAGATGATTGTCATTTCTATGGAAATAACTGGATGAATGGAAGTTAAATTGTCGAGCTTATTTGGAAGATCTAAAGAAGAAGACTATAAATGGTCAAGCTTCAGGTATAGGGTTAGAATTGGAGCAAAAGTTGTTGCTCTAGTTGAAGGAACTCGATATCTAATTTTGCCTATAAGGCGAGATTGAGAACTTGATAAATTGTTATTACGTGTCTGCCTTACGCGGATACATTAAGTCAATTTCTTGTCATGACAAGAAAGGTTTTCATTTTAATTAAATAAACAATAGTTTTTTATTCTAGTTCAATGATAAGACTTATAATGTTGCACAATTAGTTAACAATTTATATGTTCTAAGTTGACTCAAATTAAACATTACCTCTAGCATTGTCGTTAAGCCACATTAATGAAAAATGCATTTATGAGTTACATATAGATGAATACTTGGATAAGTTTGATTTTGAATCATACGGAAGATGTGAACTTTGTCTCATTGGCAAAATGACTAAAGCTTCTTTTACCTGATCAGGTGAAAGGGCCACTGAACGATTATGACTTATACATAATGATGTATATGGTCGAATGTGTATGATGGTAAGGGGGGCTTATACTACTTCATAATATTTACTGATGATTTCAGTAGATATGGATATGTGGTTCTTATGAAGACCTGTTAGATATATTTGAGATGTCATGTCTAATATGATTTGTGTTTAGTTTTCAGAACTTAACAACATGACAAATCAGGACTTAATAAAATCAGGACTTACTGGAAGTCAGAACATTGACTTAAGGTCATATCAGAACTTAAGTGCGGGAAGACTTGTAGATAAGTAATGAAGGTGATTTACAGGAGAAGATCGAGACTAAAACAAAAGAAGATATGCATGGAAAGATTTAGAAGACTGGAAGACTTGTAGAAGATATCTGATTGATATATTTTAGGAGACAGAATTGTATTCAATATCAATTAGAATATATCTTGTAACTATATGTGTTATCATTATCGAGAAGATTACACATTGTAACCTAGCAACTCTTAGTGATATTTGTTCATCACTGAGAGAGAACAGCAGTTCATATTGTAACAGAGTTTATTAAATATACTTGATCTTTGTTACATACTTATGTTAAATCGATTTGATTGTATAAACACTGTTGTTATGGATTAAAACTAATATATATAATTGTTGTATCTAATAAAAAGGAACGTGAGCTTCAAGGCTCGATTTGACTGCTCTTGTGTTTCGTGACTCAATCTGCCTTAACAAGATGCCTACGTACCTTGCTGATTGCCAAGGATCAAGTCAAAAAACATAGTTCTGATGTGTGGGGTGAGGCCCCTTATATAGATGTTGGGAGTCCTTGAATTGGACTTGGTATAGGAGACTTGGTGGGCAAGTCTCATAATTAGAATGGACTTTGGAGTCCTAGATGGTAGGAAACTGATTCCTTATCCTTTTAGATCCCCTTGAGGCTAATCTGTAAGGATTTATATCCTTATCGGGACTCTTCTCAATAGCTGATTTTTCCCTTATTAATTAATTACGAAATTAATTAATAATCAGGGTTTTTGGGCCTTCTTTGTTTCATCAGGCCTGATCTGGTCCATCAGGCATGATCAGCATGTTAACCTTTCTGGTCTGAATGTCATACATCTTCTTATTGGGCCCAGCAGCCCATACCTTGTATAATTAATGCAATATTTAATTATACAATCAGGATTTATTTATCCCTATCATTTTCCCCCCAACTTTTGGGAAACATTGATTAGGTTTCGCAAAAGTTAAGTCTGTTCATTCCCTTGCAGGGTTTCGTTTTTGCGTAAAGTGTGGAGCGCCCTACACGTTTACAACGATTGTTCCTTTTGTTCAGGAATTATCTTAATTTCCAGGAACTTTTCCCTTAATTCCGGGATTTTTCTCTAACTTTCTGGATTTTTCCCTTAATTTCTAGGTTTTATCCTTATTTTTCTGGATTTTTCCCTTAATTTCTGGGATTTATCCTTATTTTCTGAATTTTTCCATAATTTTCTGGGATTTATCCTTAATTTCTGGATTTTTCCCTAATTTTTTGGGATTTATCCTTAATTTCTGGATTTTTCCTTAATTTTCTGGGATTTTTCAGATTTCCAGCCCTTTTTCGACCAGGATCCTAGTCGAAATTTCGATCAGGATCCTAGTCGAAGTAAGGGGCAGCCTTGCAATCCTGGTCGAAGGAGTTCGACTAGGATCCACGACCTGGAATTCGACCAGGATCCTAGTCGAACTTTCGACCTGGATCTAGGTCGAATACATACCCCCTTTTTTATTCCTGGACTTGAGTCTTTCGGTCGAAATTCTAGTCGATACTTCGACCTGGATCCTGTTCGAGAATTCTTTGATTCTTATGCTTCCTGGTCGAAGGATTTCGACTAGGATCCATGACCTGGTTTTCGACCAGGATCCTAGTCGATCTTCGACCAGGGTTTTTTCTGTGTTTTTTAATCCCCATTTTTGAAAAATGCTTGATTCCTTTGACCTCGTTCCTGGTCGAGGTTTCGACCTCAATTCAGTCCTGCTACTCCAGTAATTTTCGGGTGTCTGCTCAAAAAATTTCGGGCAGGATTCACGACCTGAATTTCGACCTGGATTCTGGTCTTTTTCCCCGTTATTTTCGGGTGTCTGCTCGAATGATTTCGGGCAGGATTCATGACCTGAATTTCGACCTGGATTCTGGTCTTTTTTACCCGTTATTTTTGGGTGTCTGCTCGAATGATTTCGGGCAGGATTCATGACCTGGATTTCGACCTGGATTCTGGTCTTCCACTAGTCTTCTTCATTTGGCTTTAATTTAGGGTATTGTATTTTCCAAATCCTAATTGGATTTGGGCCTGGCCTTCTTTATTGGGCCTTATTAAATTTTACTGGGCCTCTTTTATTGGGCTTTTCCAAATCTTACTGGGCCTCTTTTATTGGGCTTTTCCAAATCTTACTGGGCCTCTTTTATTGGGCTTTTCCAAATCTTATTGGGCTTAACATTGATCTGGGCTTAATATACCCTGTTTAGAATCCTCTAGAATTCCTAGGAATATTCTGGAATATTCCTTTTTCTGGGCTTTTTCCTATGGGCCTTTGTCCTTAATGGGCTTTCGTCCCTTCAACTTCCTTTTCCTCTTATATAAAGGACTGAGGAGAGGCTACTACTCCTCACCTTCTCATTTCTAAGTTTTCTTCTTTCTCCTCCTGCTAAGATTCTCAGAGCAATAACAGCAAGTCGGAGCTCAAAGCCTTTTTTAGGAGCGCTTCTTCAGGTAAAATCCTTCCCTTTACTTTTCGTGTCTATTTTTCCATTGTGTGCCCTTTTAAGATAGCCTGTCTATGTGCCCTTTTTTCAGATGGCTGACAAAAAAATGACTCGCTTGGCCAAGATGAACGTGGCTAGAAAGTCCGATGAATTTCCTATTCGATCGAGGTACACTTCCTTGATCGACATGATCAACACTCAACGGGACGAGTACCCGTCTGATGCGCATCTGGACGCGCACGATCATATTAGTGCTTTACGGGATCCCAAGGAGCTGCAAAAGTTGAGCAGCTGCTTCAAAATCAAGGAACCTTTTAAGCTGGTTCTTGCGGGTCCGGCCGACAGGGCCTGCCAGTGGAAAAAGGACGCACTATGCGTCTATAGGGATACTCTAAGGGCAGGTATCAGACTCCCTTTTCATCCATTCATTCCCTTGTTACTGGCTGATGTGGGCATCAGCCCTTGCCAACTCCCCCCAATTCTTGGAGGCTTATTATGTGCTACCTGTCACAATGTGCCAAGCACAAGGTCCCTACTTATGTTGTTGTTTTCAAGAAAATTTTCCAGTTCAAAAACAGCCCTGATAAAAGTCTGGGTTGGGTTTCTCTAAACCAGCGCCCCACTATTCCCCACATTGTGAATGGGAAGTCCATCCCTGACAACAACTTGGGGTGGAAAAAAGATTTTTTGTTCGTCGTTTGGGAGGGTGGAGATTGGGGCACCCTATTTCGGTCGTCTTTTGTGCTGGCCGTCGATGGGAGCCCAAATGATATAACTTTGTCTGAGGAGGAGGCTAGAGCTTTCAACCTCCTTACGCAAGATAATGGGACTTCCCATTCTTGGGACCTTATCCGGGAGACCGTCCTGGTAGAACGCGGCCTCTCGCCCGTCCCTAAGAAAAGTAAGTTCCCTTCCTTACCTCCTTTTTATTTCCGTCATTTTCTATTCCGCTGATTTTTCAACTTACTTCGCTTGTTGTAGTGGCTGAAAAGATTGAGGAGGCTACCAAGCCTAAAGACCTGGAGACAACCAGGATGAAGAGGGTCAGATTGGTCTTTAAAGACCCACGCCTTGGTGACCGCTTCCCTGAGTTCCTCCTTCAAGCAATGGAACCAGGCGAGGAAGGCCCCAGCCAAGTTTTGCGCACCAAGCAGAGGCCAGGGGCTTATTTTCAACCTGCTTGGGGGATCCGGGGCAAGGATTCAATTGTGGGCAGCACGGCGCTGTCCAAGGAATGGTCTAAGCATTCCATCTCCCCGGTGGACTATCAAGATTTTGTCCTTCAACAGGACTTAGAGGGGAATGAGCTTTTCGGAGCCCAGGCTTTAGTGACGGTACGTCCTTTTCCTATTGCCCTTTATACTTGCCTGTTCACGTTTCTTTTCTCATACTTTTGCTGCTTCTTTTGCAGGCTAACGCCCATTTCCAAGGGGCGATTCACCAAGCTAAGGCTTGGAAGGTTGGCCTGGAGGATGCTAACAAGAAGTTGGAGGAGGCCAACCAGAGAATAGAGGCCCTTGAAGCTCAACTGGCCTCTTCCACTTCTGACCTGGAAACGGCCCGGGCTGAAAATGTTATCTTGAAGGCGCAGAAGGATAAAGCCTTTGACGGCTGGATGGACACCCAGGAGTTCAAGGACTTGATGGTGGAGCACGATGCCCTCCTACACCCAGTTAGCTATAAAGAAGGCTAGGATGCTGCTGTGGAGGCCATACAAGATGAATTTCCAGAAGTCCTCGAGCAGTCCTCCTTTCCTTGCCCTGTGCGAGTTCCAGAGCTTGGGGGTGTTACTGAGAAGCTTGCTGATATGATCAAGGACGGAGAGGAGGAAGATTCTTCCGAAGAGGAGTTTGAGTCTGCCACTAAGAAGGTCAGGGTGGAAGAGCTTCCAAGAGCAGCGCCTCAGCAACCAACATCTCCCGCAGAGGGAACCTCTACAGGGACTTCGGAGGGGACGACCGAGACGTCCGAAGGGACGACTGAGACATCCGAGGAGACTTCGGATAGTGGTTCCGAGGAATCCCAGCCTTCCAAGGCCTAAGTTTTTTATGTATATCTTCTTTTTGAACTTTATTCATATCAGAACTTGTTACCCTTCGGGGTTATATTTCATATGCTGCTTTTCTTACTCGCCTTTCTTTCCAATACTTAATACGCGTTTAGGCATGAATTTTTGTTATACCCACACAAGGTATTATCATAACTTAAACATCCAAAGGTTGAAATAATTTCAAACTCTTTAACATAAAGTCTGGTTTTTCAAAACCTTACATGGTATGGGTTCGACCCTTAACAATAATAACTTGATAATGTAAATTTTACTGGATTATAAAATCCTACACAAGCAAAGCTTCAAGGAGCTTTTAAACCTACTTGTCATACTGACAAGTGAGAATCGTACTTCAACTATCCTACACATAGTAAACCTTCAGGTTTTGCGCATGCCAAGTTCTCGGGACTTCAAAACCATCCATAGTCTCTAGCTTGTAGGTTCCTCTACTCTAAACACTCCTGACTCTGTACAGCCCTTCCCAATTCGGGGCAAGTTTCCCTTTTTATCCTACACCAGATGCTTCTATCTTCCTCAAGACTAGATCGCCTTGTTTGAAAAACCTTTCTTTAACCCTTAGGTTGTAGTAGAATGAAGCATTTTTCTGATATTCTACTATCTTTGCATGTGCCTTATCTCGCACTTCATCGATTAAATCCAGGGCTAACCTCTGCCCTTCTTCATTTTCTTCTGCATTGAAAGCCTGAATCCTTGGAGAGGAATGTGATATCTCTACTGGAACTACTGTTTCTGCCCCATATGCCAACATGAAGGGAGTTGCTCCTGTCGTGACTCTACAGGTAGTCCTGTAGGCCCATAATATTGGAAGTATTTCATCCACCCAATTATTTCTTGACTTCTCGATCCTCTTCTTTAGTCCATCCAGGATTATCCGATTTGCTACCTCCGCTTGCCCATTGGCTTGCGGGTGAGCCACAGAGGTGAACCGTAACTCAATTTCATTTTCTTCACAATATTTCTTGAATTCCTCATTGTTGAATTGTGCTACATTGTCAGTGACGAGGATACGGGGAATTCCATATCGGCACATAATGTTTTCCCTCAAGAATTGTGCGACTCGCTTAGTTGTGATCTTGGCCAAGGGTTTGGCTTCGATCCACTTGGTGAAATAATTAATGGCTACAATCAGAAACTTCCTTTGTGCTGTGGCCTTGGGAAAAGGCCCCAAAATATCCATTCCCCACATAGCAAAAGGAATGGGCGAGTTGATAGAGGTCAGCATCTCGGAGGGTTGTCTAACAACAGGTGCATGCTTCTGACAGCGGTCACATTTGTTCATGTATTCTTTGGCATCAGCCATCATTTCTGGCCAATAAAAGCCTAAACGAGTTATCTTATGAGCCAAGGCCCTGCCCCCCAAGTGTTGTCCACAAATACCTTCATGCACTTCATCAAGAGCCAAGCGTGCCTCATCGGGCCTGAGACACCTCAAGTAGGGAACCACGAAAGATCTTTTGTAAAGAATCCCATCTATCAAAGAGTACCTTAGTGCTCGAACAGTTAACTTCCGTGCCTCAGTTGCATCACTTGGTAACCAACCGGTTTGAATGTGAGCCTTGATAGGATCAATCCATGACGTCCCCAGGCCTATGGGAGCCACAAGCTTAACATCTATGCTTCGTGTCTTCAAAACACGGAAGTACACACTTCCTGAACTTTCTTCAATCTCAGATGAAACAAACTTTGATAGCGCATCTGCCTTAGCATTTTCTTCCCTTGGAATATGTTCAACATGGCATTCATTAAACCGGGTCATCACGGCCCTTACTAGGCGGACATACTTAGCCATCGTATCATCCCTTGCCTCAAATTTTCCCTTTACCTGGGATATGATCAGCTTCGAGTCTCCACGGACCTTTAAGTTTTTGACTCTAAGTGTCCCAGCTAGACCAAGGCCAGCTATCAGGGCTTCATACTCTGCCTCATTGTTTGTGGTTAGGAAGTCTAGCTTCATAGTATACTCAATTAAGAACCCATCAGGGCTTTGCAAAACCAACCCTGCTCCACTGGAATTTGTTTTTGATGCTCCATCAAAATAGAGAACCCATTATTCTTTCTCCTTATCATCCTTCTCTCTGTCCCCATTATCGACTCCCTTGTCTTGAGGTATGGTATCTTCCTGCCCCCCGACTTCTTGGTTGGGTATGGTACATTCCACCACGAAGTCAGCTAGTGTCTGGGTTTTTATGGCCGTACGTGGCTTATACTTGAGATCGAACTCTCCCAACTCTATTGCCCACTTAATCAATCTCCCACTTGCCTTGGGACTGTGAATGATATTTCTCAGTGGTTGATTCGTTAGCACCTCAATCTGATGAGCCTGAAAGTAAGGACGCAGTTCTCTCGAAGCCATTACCAAGGCTAGAGCAAATTTCTCAATAGTTGAATAATTTAATTCAGCACCGTGCAGAATTTTGCTGACATAATACACGGGTTTCTGGACTTTTAGCTCCTCCTTAACCAACACCGCGCTCAAGGCGCTCTCTGAAACAGCCAAGTACAAGAATAAAACTTCACTCAGAACCGGCTTGGCCAACAACGGGGCCTGGGCCATATACTTCTTTAACTCTTCAAATGCCTTCTGGTTTTCCTCACTCCATACAAAGTCTTTGATGCTCTTTAGTGACTTGAAGAATGACAAACACTTGTCTCCCGACTTGGAGATGAATCGTCCTAGCGCAGCAACCCTTCCTGTGAGCTTCTGAACATCCTTGACAGTTTTTGGGGGTTCCATGTCCAGGATCGCCTTTATTTTATCAAGGTTAGCCTCAATTCCCCTCTTTGAGACCATCAATCCCAAGAATTTTCCAGATCCTACTCCAAAAGCACACTTCGTAGGATTCAACATCATCTTGTGGTACCTCAGGACCTCAAAAGCTTCCCTCAAATGGGTTATATGATCAGTCTTTACTAGACTCTTGACTAACATGTCATCAACATAGACTTCCATAGTCTTACCAATAAGATCCTTAAAAATTTTATTCACAACCTTTGATAGGTGGCTCCTGCATTCTTGAGACCAAATGTCATAACAAGATAACAATAAACACCAAAGTCAGTGATAAATGATACCTTTGGAATGTCATCCTTATGCATTTTGATCTGGTTGTATCCGCTAAATCCATCCATGAAACTCAACATCTCATGTCCAGCAGTGGCATCAATCAAATTATCAATTCTTGGCAGCGGAAAACAGTCTTTGGGGCATGCATCATTCAGATCAGTGAAGTCTATACACATCCTCCACTTTCCATTAGCCTTCTTCACCATTATAGGGTTTGCTAACCACTCCGGAAATTGAATCTCCTCAATGAAACCAGCCTCTAAGAGTTTTTCTACTTCCTGTTTTATAGCCTCTTGTCTTTCTGGGGAAAAATTTATTTTCTTTTGTTTTACTGTCTTCCGGCTTGGATCCACGTTTAACCTATGAGTAATCAATTTCGGGTCTATGCCTGGAATATCAACTGCTGACCATGCAAACACATCACTATTTTCTTGCAAAAATTTCACCAACTGCCCTCTAAGGGGCTCCTCTAATGTGGCTCCAATGAAAGTCATCCTCTCAGGATTTTCGGGGTCTAAAGGAACGGAAACCAATTCTTCTGCTGGCCTTCCTCTATTCTCATCATTTTCTCGGACATCCATATCTTCAATAGGAAGAACCTGCCCCCCGACTCCATCTGCTCTCAAAGAGGCCACATAACAGTATCTAGCCATTTTTTGATCTCCTCTCTCTTCTCCAATCCCGTTTCGGGTGGGAAACTTCATGACTGAATGGTAGGAAGAGGGGACTGCCTTGAAGGCATGTATCCCTGTTCTCCCCATGATAGCATTATAAGTTGAACTAGCCTTTACCACCACGAAATCCAGCATCTGCGTTGCTTGCCTTGGTTCTGTACCTATGGTGGTTGGCAATTTGATTATCCCTTCCACAGGACATTCTACTCCAGCAAATCCATATATCGGCATGTCGGTTGGTGTCAACTGGGAGTCGTTATACCCCATCCTTAGAAAGGTGTCGTGGAGCAAGATATCCACAGAAGCACCATTATCCACAAGGACCCTCTTAACCGGGCTATTTCCTATTATCGGTGTTATGACCAGCGGGTCATCATGAGGGAACTTCACACCCTCTAGGTCGGATTCATCAAAAGCCAATGTTACTTCTGTCCTGGCCCTCTTCGGGGCTTCTCCAACAATATACATAACCTCCCTAGTATATGCCTTTCTGGAATTTTTGGACAATCCAGCAGCAGTTGGACCTTCGAAGATCGTGTTTATCACAGGTCCTCGAGGGCGTCGTGGTCCTCCAAAAATTGCATTTATAACCGGCCATCTAGGTTGGGGATTGCGCCCCTGATCGTCTTGGTCCCCCCTACGATCTTCAAAGTTCTTCCTTCCATTATTATTTCTGTCCTCTCCATCTCCAGTATACTTATTCAATCTTCCTTTTCGAATCAAAAACTCAATTTCGTCTTTCAACTGCCTACACTCATCGGTGTCATGGCCAACATCCTTGTGAAACCTACAATACTTGCTCTTATCTAGCTTGGCGGGATCAGCCTTCAAGGGCTTAGGCTAGCGAATATCTCTATCTTTCTCAATCTCCATCAAAATCTGACTTCTAGGAGCATTCAGCTTAGCGTATTCAGTGAACTTTTGCCCATGTCCTCCCTTCTTAGGGGTTGAATCAGGGTTTTGTTCGGTTCTAGGATATTTGTCCTTTGCAATATATTCTAAATCAGTTTTCCGCTTCTTGCCTCCAGTGGGCTCATTACTTACTACGGTCTTCCTCATACTTTCTTCAACCTTGATATACTTCCCTGCCCTCTCTTGGAGCTGCAACATGCTTTCAGGGGGATGTTTGGCCAAGGACATCTTGAAAAACTCATCCCTAGTTCCTTGTTGCAGTGCTATCATGGCTACCTTATCATCAAGGTCCGGGACTTTTAAAGCCTCCTTTGTGAAACGATTCAGGTAATCTCTCAAGGATTCCTTAGCTCCCTGCACAAGACTCATAAGAGATGCTGAACTTTTCTCATGGACTCTTCCACTGATGAATTGCTTAATAAAAGCCTGACTTAATTCTCTGAACGATCCAATAGAGTTTGGGGGCAAGCGACTGTACCATCTTTGAGCCATACCCGACAGGGTTTGAGGGAAGGCCCGACACTTTATAGCATCATTCACGGGTTGCAGCAGCAGTGCATTAGAGAATGTCCTAACATGATTAGCGGGGTCTCCCGTGCCATCATAGGATTTGATAGTGGGAATCTTGAATTTCCTTGAGATATGGGCATTCATTATCTCTTCTGTGAAGGGTGGAGTTGGATCATCAAGATCTCCAAGGGGAAGGAGATTGCTTGGATCAGTTCTTGGGACGACAGCCCTTCTTCGTACCGGACCATCCAGGTCTATGACAGGAGGAGGATTTCTCCCCCTAGGAGGTATCTGGGGTCTGGTGGCCTGATGAGCCTCCAAATCACGCCTCAGCCTTTGGATCTCAGCCTCATGAGCCCTGATCCTTTCCTGCACTTCTTGGGGATTCGCCCGTGGGGTGCTTTGAGGGCGTTGCCTTCCATCGGCCATTGGCTCTTTGCCAGGACGCCTCCTTCTCGGGGCCACTTCATCATCCGAAGATTCGGAGTCTCTCTCAGTGTAAGGACCAGAAAATTCCCGATCCTCGGGGATAGGAGCCAAACCTCGTATATAGGGGGGCGACTGCCCTCGTGCTTCACTTCGCCCAGCATATCCACTTCCTCCAACCTCAGGGTGAAGGGGCATCCCATAAGGGGGGTTAGTAGTAACAATAGTTGAATATTCATAACCGACGGGTCGAGAATTCACAGGTACATGTACTTGTTGAACTTGAGGATTCGTACCTTGAATAGTCGGGGGAGTTGTCCCTTGTGGCTGAGGTTGAGTTGCCCCTATCTGGGCTTCCCCTTGAGTAGATGCATAAGTTGAATGGGGAGGAATCTCCACGGTTGACGAAATCACCTGAGTTGTCCCTGATGGTGTTCCTTTCTCCAGAGCTCTAATTATTCTCTGTGTTCTCGCCATGGTTATTGTTGTGCTTTCCCACAGACGGCGCCAAATGTTATGGATTAAAACTAATATATATAATTGTTGTATCTAATAAAAAGGAACGTGAGCTTCAAGGCTCTATTTGACTGCTCTTGTGTTTCGTGACTCAATCTGCCTTAACAAGATGCCTACGTACCTTGCTGATTGCCAAGGATCAAGTCAAAAAACGTAGTTCTGATGTGTGGGGTGAGGCCCCTTATATAGATGTTGGGAGTCCTTGAATTGGACTTGGTATAGGAGACTTGGTGGGCAAGTCTCATAATTAGAATGGACTTTGGAGTCCTAGATGGTAGGAAACTGATTCCTTATCCTTTTAGGTCCCCTTGAGGCTAATCTGTAAGGATTTATATCCTTATCGGGACTCTTCTCAATAGCTGATTTTTCCCTTATTAATTAATTATGAAATTAATTACTAATCAGGGTTTTTGGGCCTTCTTTGTTTCATCACGCCTGATCTGGTCCATCAGGCTTGATCAGCATGTTAACCTTTCTGGTCTGAATGTCATACATCTTCTTATTGGGCCCAGCAGCCCATACCTTGTATAATTAATGCAATATTTAATTATACAATCAGGATTTATTTATCCCTATCAACTGTATTCAACCCCCTTCTACAGTGTAGTGTGACCTAACAATTGGTATCATAGCTTTTCTGTTAACACACATACAATAAAGATCCAAACAATCATGTCTGAAGAAGCACAAACTCCAACCAAGCCCACCAAAACTTAAGAAACTCAAAACACTCAAACCCACAGTCGATATGAGACTATTAGGGTTCCCATACTGAGACCTTCTGAGTATCCCATATGGAAAGTGAAGATGGCTATGTTTCTGGAAGCTATAGATCCAGAATACCTTGATAGGATTAATGAAGGACCATATAAGCCTACCAAGCTCTCTGTTGCAGTTGCAGATCAACCAGCAAAGTCCATACCAAAGGAAAAAGGTGATTACACAGCTGAAGACATCTCATCTATTTCCAAGGATGCAAGGGTAAGGCATTTGCTGTATAGTGCCATTGATAATGTCATGTCAAACAGGGTAATTCATTGCAAGACTGCAAAGGAGATATGGGATGCTTTAGAAACAAGATGCCAGGGAACTCATGCAATTAAGAAAAACAGGAGGACTATACTCACTCAAGAGTATGAGCACTTTGACTCAAAAGCTGATGAGTCATTAACTAATTTATATGACAGGTTTGTCAAACTATTGAATGATCTGTCACTGGTGGACAAGGAATATGATCTTGAAGATTCAAATCTAAAATTCATTTTAGCTCTTCCTGAAAATTGGGATTCGAAGTCTACTACCATAAGAGACAACTATGACCTTACTGAAACTACTCTTGATGAAATTTATGGTATGCTCAAGACTTATAAACTTCAGATGGATCAAAGGAGCATGAGGCTTGGAAGAAAGTCAAGGACAGTTTCTCTTAAAGCTGAGGAGGAATCTCCTAAAGTGGTTGCCTCAAAGAGGGGCAAAGGAAAGACTATCATCATAAAGTCTGATTCAGAGTCATCATATTCTGATGATGATGATTCAGAAATTGAAAGTTTACCTAAAGTAGATGTTGATGAAGAGATGATGCAACTGTGTGCTCTTATGGTAAAGGGTATCACAAAGATAGCCTACAGAAAACTCAGAAAGGGCAAGAAGTTTTCCAGGAAAGGTGGAATTCTGATAAGAAAGAATTCAGAAAGTCTGAAGGCAAAGGAAAGTCTGACAGAGGAGACAACTCAAATGTCAAATGCAACAATTGTGGTGAAAGAGGTCACATATCTCCTGACTGCAAGAAAGGAAAAAATGACAAAGGCAAGGCACTTGCCACAAAGAAGAAAAGCTGGATAGATACTTCAGATTCTGAACATGAGGTGACCTATGCCTTGCTGGCAAATGCTGATAGCAGTCCTGAAACTGCTGAAGTAAAGGTACCTCAAACAACTTATGCTTTTCATACTGATGATATTACTGAGTTGAGATTATATCTTAAAACCATGTTCATTAGTTATAGAGATCAAACTTTAACATGTGAAAGATTAACATCTGAAAATCTTGTTTTAAAAAATAGGAATGACTATTTAGAAAAGGAGTTAGTTTTTTCTTCATCAAACTAAGAAAGAAAGAGATGATGCTTTGTATGTTAGAGATGAAGTGTTAAAATTGAATGAATCTCTAAAAACTAATTTAGAAAAGGAAAGAGAGATCATCAGAACTTGGACTAACTCTGGCAGAATAACTCAGAATTTACTAAGTAGTGGAAACTGGAAAGAGGGCTTAGGTTATGGAGATGATCAAAGTGAGAAAGAAACTGTTCAAATTGAGCCAGTTGTTGTTAAACAGACTGCTAAGCCAAAGGTAAATCATGTTAAGTTTGTAGCAAAAAGTATAAAGTCTGATTCTGAAAAGATGAAAGAATCTAGGATAGAAGTCAAAGAAAAGTCAACTTCTTACAAATTACAACAGGATAAACCAACTGAAGTAAATATAGGCTTAATTACAAAGAAGCAGCTTAAGTATAAGCTGAAAGAGATTAGAAATGTCAACAAGGTAAAGGAAGCTAGAAAAAAAAGGAATTGTAAGGAAGGTGTGAATAAAAGCAATAACTATATGCCTGTTCCTAATGCTCCTAGAAAGAAATGTTATAACTGTGGAAACTCTAACCATCTTGCTTCTTTTTGCAGGAAAAATAAAGATATAAACTCTTTACCTCCTAGATCAGGAGTTAAGAGTCAGTTTGTTAGGTTTAAGCCACAAAATTCTTGTTTTTATTGTGGTAGTTTATGGCATTCCATTTATACTTGTAAGGAATATCATAGTTTGTACTATGATTATTATCAATAAAACCTTCTTTGAAGAAAGTGAGTTTAATTCCCTCTAGTGTAAAGTCTGATGCAAAGTCTGATAAACAGCATGTTAGCATAAACTCTGAAATTAAATCCGCTGCAAATGCTAACAAACTTAATAAGGCCAAAGGATCCAAGCAAGTCTGGGTCCTTAAGACTAACCAATAGTGGTCTTTGTGATTGCAGGGCAAAAGGAAAAATATCCTAGTACTGGACAGTGGATGTTCAGGACATATGACTGGAAATAAAGCCCTGCTATCAAACATTGTGGAGAAAGTTGGCCCAGGAGTTTCTTATGGAGATGGCAACATGGGAAAAACTCTGGGATATGGCAATATCAATCTTGGAAATGTCATCATTGAAATAGTAGCTCTTGTCTCATGACTTAAACACAATCTGCTAAGTGTGAGTCAAATCTGTGACAGAGGTTATCATGTGGTTTTCTTTGAAAAACACTGTGAAGTTGTAAGCAATTCTACAGGCAAAGTGGTTCTGAAAGGTTACAGGTATGGTAACATTTATGAAGCCATACTTTCAACAAGTTCTGATGGTTCTGCAATCTGTCTGTTAAGTAGAGCATCAATTGAAGAAAGCTGGAATTGGCATAAAAAACTCTCTCATTTAAATTTTAACAACATAAATGAGCTAGTAAAGAAAGATCTTGTGAGAGGACTGCCAAAATCAGTATTTGCTCCTGATGGCCTTTGTGATTCATGTCAAAAGGCAAAATAAAGAGAATCTTCATTCAAGAGCAAAACTGAATTTTCAATTTTTGAGCCTTATCACCTACTGCATGTTGATCTATTTGGTCCAATCAATGTCATGTCTATTGCAAAGAAGAAATATGCTATGGTTATAGTGGATGAGTTCACAAGATACACTTGGGTGTTTTTCTTGCATAAGAAGAATGAAACTGCATCTACTCTAACTGATCATGTCAGACAGCTGGATAAATTGGTCAAAGATTCTGTCAAAATTATAAGAAGTGATAATGGCACTGAGTTCAAGAATTCAATCATGGAAGAGTTCTACAAAGAGCATGGAATTAAGATGGAATTTTTTGCACCTGGAACTCCATAGCAAAATGGAGTTGTAGAAAGAAAGAACATGACTCTCATTGAAGCTGCACGAACTATGCTTGATGAAACAAAACTACCAACCTACTTTTGGGCTGAAGCTGTGCAGACTGCTTATTTTACACAGAATGCTACACTCATAAACAAGCATGGAAAAACACCATATGAGATGGTGAAGAAAAAGAAGCCAAATCTGAAATATTTTCATGTATTTGGTTGCAAGTGTTTTGTTCTTAAGACTCATCCTGAACAGCTGTCAAAATTTGATTTAAAAGCTAATGAAGGAATTTTTGTTGGATATCCACTTTCCACAAAAGCCTTCAGAGTCTACAATTTAAGAACAAGGGCTGTCATGGATTTTATCAATATATCTTTTGATGATAAAAAGATTACCAGACTTGAAGATTTCAATGATCATGATCAGCTGAGATTTTAAAATGAAGATTTAAATTCTAATACTGTAAATTCTGATGACTTAAACTCTGATCATGTAAGTTCTGAAGGGTTAAGTTCTGATGTCATTGAAACTGTGGTAACTACTGAAAGGGAAAATGCACCTGTCCAGGGGGAGCAAGCTAATGATCCTACCGCATCTCAAGACTCTCAAAAAGCATCAGAACCTATCACTGGCTCTTCAAGTTCTGATTCATCAAGTTCTGATGAGCCAAATTCTGATAATCCTGGAAATTCTGATTCTTCAAATCCTGAAGGATCCAACTCAAATTCTGAAGTCTCGAAGAGCATAACTTCAGGGGGAGCATCAGAAAATGCTGATGGAGACAACATGGATCGTGGGGGAGGATCCAGTTCTAGAGAACAACTTCTATCTGCAAGGAAGTGGACTAAAGCACATACACCTGACTTAATAATTGGAGATCCTGAAGCAGGTGTCAGATCTAGAACAACAACATCAAATGAATGTCTCTATCATTCTTTTCTATCTCAGACTGAACCAAAGAAAGTGGAAGAAGCTCTTCAAGATGCTGATTGGGTGCAAGCAATGCAGGAAGAGTTAAATGAATTTGAAAGAAATAAAGTCTGGACCCTAGTGCCAAGACCAAAGAACAGATCAATTGTTGGCACAAAATGGGTATTGAGAAACAAAACTGACAGTGATGGCATAATTATAAGAAACAAAGCAAGGCTGGTTGCTAAAGGTTACTCTCAACAGGAGGGCATTGATTATGATGAAACATTTTCACCAGTTGCTAGATTGGAAGCGATAACAATCTTTTTAGCTTATGCTGGTCACAAAAATTTCAAAGTCTTTCAAATGGATGTGAAAAGTGCTTTTCTCAATGGAGAATTGGAAGAAGAGGTATATGTTGAACAACCTCCAGGCTTTATAGATTCAAAATTTCCAAATCATGTTTACATGCTTGATAGAGCACTTTATGGCCTTAAGTAAGCTCCAAGAGCATGGTATGAGACTTTAGCTCAATTCCTTCTGGAAAGTGGATTTCACAGAGGTACAAATGATAAAACATTGTTCTACCTCAACCATGAAAAGGACTTACTTTTGGTACAGATATATGTTGATGAGATCATATTTGGTTCTACAAATGCCAAACTCTGTGCAAGGTTTGCAAAGCTAATGCAGTTAAGATATCAAATAAGTATGATGGGAGAACTTAGCTATTTTCTGGGACTTCAAGTTAAGCAAAATGAAAAAGGTACTTTTATCAACCAATCCAAGTACACCAGAAATTTACTGAAGAAATTTGGAATACAAGACTGTTCAACTGCATCCACTCCCATGGCCACTGCAACCAAGTTAGATAAAGATACTGGTTCATCAGTAGATATTACTAACTACAGAGGTATGATTGGCTCTTTACTCTATTTAACTGCAAATAGACCTGATATCATGTATACTACCTGTCTTTGTGCAAGATTTTAAGTTGATCCAAGAGAACCTCATCTAATAGATGTGAAATGAATTTTCAAGTACCTCAAGGGTACAGCTGATCTAGGATTGTGGTATCCTAGAGAATCAGATTTTAAGCTAATAGGTTACTCAGATACAGATTTTGCAGGATGCAAAATAGACAGGAAAAGCACTAGTGAAAGCTGCCAATTTCTTGGAGGCAAGTTGGTTTCTTGGTTTAGCAAGAAACAGAAATCAATTTCTACATCAACTGCAGAAGTAGAATATATTATTGTAGGAAGCTATTGTGCACAAATTCTTTGGATGAAGAATCAGTTACTGGACTATGAGTTAGAACTTTCTAAAATACCTATTTACTGTGATAATCAAAGTGCTATTGCTATGACAAGTAATCCAGTACAACACTCAATGACAAAGCACATCAGCATTAGGTACCATTTCATAAGGGAACATGTAATGGAAGGTACAGTGGAATTAAATTTTATTCCAACAGATCAACAACTAGCAGATATCTTCACAAAACCACTATGTGATGCTACTTTTGCAAGACTGGTAAATGAACTTGGAATGGTTTCAGGTTCTTTCTCTAAATTTGCTTAGTTTTTGTTCTCATGCATCAGACTTTATGATCAGTGTTTACATATTGTCTTATCTTCATATAATCTGTGCTTAAATTGTAATTGATTAAATGCTGATTGTTATATGATGTGGATCTATATACTCTGATAGTGATTTAAATGTTCTATGACTATTCCATCCAATGAGGATTACTATGCTAGATGCTGACCTAGTAGTATTTAACATCAAGAAATCCCATGGTTGAATTAGTTGTTTATGTGGAAATTCATTAACACAAGCAAATTCTGATGTTGAGCTTAGTCAAATTTACTGTGTGTATCTTATTACTAAGTCATAAACTAGATTCTTGCTTCTTATCTGTCAAATTCTGATGTCAGTAAATCTTAAGGATGAACCACATGCTTGATAAGCCTAACTTATCTGAAGAAAAGAAAAGAAAAGAAAATTGAAGTCAGGTACTCCTTTGAAATCTAGAGTAAATATGTGGAACAGAAGATCCAAGTGCATTGCTGGTATTAAGTTATATGCATTAGAAAAGCAAATAATTTTTTCTTGGTGACTTTTCACATTCTCTGATTACTGGAGAAATACTCTGATAATAGCATAAATTCTGATAGCAATTGTGACTCACTTATACTTAGAAGCCACTGTAAAAAGGAATTTCAAAAGATGCATAAAATAAGCACAAACAGTTGAGGTGGACTCTTGCATAAATTTATTCTATAGTAGACTTCATTATTAATGACAGATTTTAAGCACTTTTCTTAGTTATGCCTTATTTTTAAGATATACTGAAGTTTATCAGACTTTAATCTTTATCTGATATTCTGCTAATGCACACACTATCACTCTATATGAATGATGAAAATAACTGTGGTGATTAAGTTGTTTTAGATAAACAGTTAAGTGTCATATGCATAAATTCTGAGGACAAGTCCTGATGGAAGTTCTGATGATTAAACTCTGAAGAAACAAGTCAGTATTTGTATGAAGAATCACAGTAACAAACATTCACTTTTTGAGTACAGAAGTCATGTTCTGATGACCGTTAAATTCTGATGTTAGTCAAGTTCTGATGCAAATCCTGATGGATACTCTAATGCTTACGTGGCATTATTTATTTACTTGACTTATTTGTGGTAAATACTGAAACGGTCATATTTTATTATAATATAATTAGGTGAGATAAAAACAGTCATAATCATTTGGTTAAGTGGGAAACATGCTTGTCTTGAAAAACTGCATGTGCACATTAATTACTGTTTAGTTCTCGTGCCCAATACTCCTGCTTTAACTTTTCACAGAAATGGCGCCAAAAGACATTGTTTTCAATGGAGCTAAGTTTGATCCCAACAACTACTTGGCTATTCTTAGCAAGGGTGAAGCTCCATCAGAACTTCACTTCATTCAGGACTTCCTTGCTAACTCTGAGATTGGGTATGCTTTGACCCAACCAGAAGCAATCTCTGGAACTCAAGTGCTGGAGTTTTGGAGAAGTGGCATGTATGATGATGGTGGTGCTCATGGGTCCCCAGGTATTATCTTTTTAATAGGGAAGGATGAGCATGTAGTGACTTTGGCTACAGTTCGATAGGCTTTATATTTGCCATAAAACTGTGTCTACAGTTCAACAGTTGAGGAGCCAGCTCTTCAACAGATGATGGCCAATCTGGGGTATGAAAAGACTTTGGCAAAGCTGGGTCAATTGAAGAGACCTCGCATAAGGAGGGAATGGAGTTTCTTTTTTGACTGCATCACAAAGTAATTTGCCAACAAATGTTCTAATTTTGATGCAATCCCAATTCTCAGTCAACAAATCGGGTATGCTCTCATTAATCAAACTCATTTTGATTATGCCAGTGCTATTTTAGGATTTATTGGGGATAGGATGACAGAAGATAGAAACACAGTTTACTTTGCTAGATTCTGTCAGCTTATTTATAGTTTTTGTTGCTCTGATGCACCCCAACTAGCAAGTGAGTTAATTGAACCATTTCAACTTGCTAAGAGAGCCTTTACTGACTTATTATCTACTGATAATAAGAAGACTGTTTTGAGACCCCTCCAAATTCCCACATCTGTCAAACAAGTCTTGGTAAATTCTGATCCAGCCACCTATGATGCCTTATATCCTGATGTCCAACCAACCCAACCTTCATTAGCACCTCCAACAACTACACAACCAACCACCTCTCAATCTCAACCAACTCAACCTACCATCAGAACTTACTTCCAACCATCAGCTCAATCTTCACAACAACAACCATCTGCTAAAGCATCAAGATCCAAACCTTCTAGAACAAAGTCTGTTCCTAAGTCTCCTCCAAGGAGAAGAAAGATGATTCTAAGGGATGAATCAGAAGATGAGGAAGCACAGGTTCATGCATTAGAACCTGTGATTTTTGAAGCTGAAACTGTGGTTTTTCAGAAAGAAACAGAAGCTGAAGGGTCAACCCAATAGATAAATGTTGAAGCTGGGGGTTCAGGAAATTTGAAGAAAAAGAGAACTGCTAGTTCTGATGCTCAAGCAACTCCTTCACTATCAAGGAGATTGAAGAAAATGAGGGCTAGGAGGCATTTGGCTAAGCCTCCATCATAATATATTAAAGAAGCTAAGGAAGTGGATCAGGAATCTCTGATCTCAAAAGAGCCAATTATCATTGAATTCCTTCCAGAAACAAAAGACAATGTTCCTGATACAGTGCTCACCCCTCATGTCTCTCCAATAAAAGCAACAGATGATGCTGAAGAACAAGCAACAAGTTCTGAAATAGATATTCACAATCTGAATATTCCTACTGTTCTTTATCTGGAAGCTCCTACAGCAGCTCAGACATCTCCAACTCATTCTCCAATCTTAAATACTGAGATACCATCCACACCAATTCTTGATCAGGAAGTTGAAGATCAGAAGTTAGATGAGGTAGTTCCAGAATCTCCCACTGCCTCACATACACTTGTCTTATCAGAGAATGATGAGTCTTCTTCCAGTACTGGAGACAGTGTTTCTGTTGATACTCCAGCTCCCATTCTAGGAAAGGAGGCACTTATTGAGAAGTTTGTTGAGCAAGCTGCTCCTATTCCTTGGGAAGATACTCACAGAGGTGTGGAGCGGACCAAGAAGTGGAATGAAACTGATTTCATTCCAAGCTCCAAAGTACTGATAGACCATATTGGAAAAGCTGATGAGTTGCTCACAAATTCTGATTTTAAGACACAACTCAAAGTCACAGCTCTGTCTACCAAAAATCTTCAAGGTCTACACTCTACTACTCAAGAAAAGGTTGACAAGCTTCTTGAAAAAGCTGAAAAGTTAGATATGGAGACCGAGCTTGAAAAAAAAAGGTTTATCAGACCTATTTCTGAAAAGGTTAGAGCAATTGAGAAAGTTCAGGAGAAGCAACAGGCCCAAATTACGGAGGTCCTGCAAAATCAAGCTTCTCAAAAAGCTCAATTGCATGAAATCCAATCTTCAGTTGAACTTCTTCTCTCTCTCTCTTATTACCTGATGATGCCAAAAAGGGGCAGAAGACAATTAAGTCCAAATGCTCTAATGATCAAGTACTGAAGAAGAAGAAGAAGGATGATGAATCTGATGACCAGGGAAACCCTAGCAAGGGTAGAGGTCAAGTTCAAGGTAAAGAGCATAGCAGCAAGGTTTCTTCTAGGAAACTAATTACCGATGCAAGCAAATCTTCTATTCAAAAGAAGACAAGTTTTGAAGCTGCTCAAACTCAAAATCTGATAGCAAGTGCTGATAATTAAAATCTAATATCAAGTTTTGATGAGCAAAGTCTGATGACAAAGCCTGATGTTCTGATACAAGGTGGAAGTCAAGACTCTCAAAAGTTTATGCAAACTCTGAAGCTCAAGGGAAAGCAGATTACTGTCTACTACAAGGATCCCAAGTTTCAGAAACTTGATGAGGAAATTGCTAGAAGATTATTTCTGAAGCATAATCCTGGAATGGATTTAGAAAATCTCAAGGAGGAAGAAGCTAGATTTAAAGCTGAAAAGACAAATCTAAAGCCAAAAGCTTCTATTGCAAAGAAACCTCCAAGGCCTAAGGAAAATGGCATTGTGATCAAGGAGAAGTCAAATAATGAGGCATCAAAGCCCAAGACTAGATCACAGACTGAGATTAATCCCAAAGACAAAGGGAAAGGAAAAGTTGATGAACCAACCAAGCCACTGAAGATGAAAATTCCTCAAATCCTGATGAAACCAGTGTGCAAAATGAAAGAGATATGTCCTAAGTCCAATCATGTATGAGGATTTAGGAATAACTTTTATGTAATCTGTTTTGATTTAATTGATATTAATACAAGACTTGTTTTGTTTTTATTGCGGGCTCTATATATTTAAATGTTTAAATAAGATATACCACAGTTTAGAGTAAAGCTTTTTATGGATTGTGATGAGATCATAATAATGAGACCTAAAAGATGATAACTCTAAACTTAAATAGTTCCTGGTCGTAGGATTACTAACTGGTAATTAATAATCCGCAAAGATCGGTACATACTGCTTGCTTCATTATGAAGGATGTCTGTTCTCATAGACATTTGTGTGGTGACACTATAGCTAGTATGTGGGTGCTTATTATAGAATAAGTTCACTGAACATGACTCACACAACTGATGGAGTTCACTCACGTGTCAGTAGTTGTTCATATAGTGATAGTTGTACAAGTATCCTTAGACTTGAGGTCATCATAGTCATCTTGTGTACACTGAACTATGCTTTGGTTTAGTTCTTAGTCTCAAGGGACAATTATAAGGGCTCTACTGGGTATAGGAATTTGTACACGAAGATAGTGTATGATCAATAAAGGATCTACCCCTTCCAGTGAAGGAAGTGAATGTTCAATGCTGATCCACTTATGCTAGTTCAGGAATCTCTGGCCAGAGTGAATGAAATTAGAAAGGAGTTTCTAATTTACATTAAATAGAACTAAGCATAGTGAATGGGAAAGCAAGTAATTAAATAAGATAGGCTTGACCTAAGTTCCATGCCTTGTATTTAATCATGACTTTGCAGGGTAGAAGGAATTGATTGTACGGTAACTACTCACTGAATAGGTTCTTGGTATTCAAAGCAGTGAATTCGTATTATCTGGATAGTCGTGATATGCTGAGAAGTATCCCTCACGATGTAGAATAAATATAATTAATTAATTAATCATATTTAATGAATTAGAGAATTTATATATAAATAATGATAAATTAGTTTTATTATTATTTATTTCTACTACCGGCTTAATATTGAACCTAAAGGGTCACACCATAAAAGAGAATGATTTAATGGTGGAGGAATTAATTAATAATGGCTGATAATTATTTATTTATGAAATAAATAATTAATTGGCAAATTTAATAATTGATTAAATGAGATTTAATTGATTATAAATTAATTAAGAAAAGGTTCTTAATATTATTAATTAAGAATTTAATTTTTGGAAATTAAATCAAGTGAGAGAATTATTTCTAAAGAGTTTAGAAAAAGGATTAATAATTAAAAGGTGTTTTAATTATTAGTGAGAATTATAAAGGGTTAATAATAATAATAATAATAATTTATGGAAAAAATTTCAGCTGAAAATTTTCCCTATAAAATTTTCCCTATAAATATACTATTATAGACCCTATTTTTGCCTCAACCAAAAAGATTTATAAAACCCTAATTCTCTCCATCTCCTCCTCCTTCATTACATCGTTTTCTTGGTGGATACCGGTGGAGTGCTTCACACTTGAGGAGCAGCTGCTAAGGATCTCCGTTCATCGTTTTTGGATCGTCATTAAAGACCTTCATCTTTCCATTAACGTAAAGCTTCTTAAGGTAAACTTACTGAACTACGAATTAAATATTATTTTTCGCATGGATCCTGCGGAGGGTTTCGGTTTTTTTAAGATTTAAATTTACATTTTGAAAGGCATATGTTAAGCCTATTTATTTATTCGAGGATTTAACTCAACTCAAATAAGAATGTAATAAGTAAATAGTGGAATCATCGTCGGAGAGATCTCACAAAGTAACATTTGTCAAAGGGTTAAGAAACATTGTTCATCTACAGACTTGAAGATTCACTGGAAGAAGCTCAAGTAATTGATCAAGCCTCAGTGATATAAATCAAGATTGTAGATTTAACCAAGTGACAGAGATCTCGTCAGGGTATCAATTAATTACAAGAATTTAATCTGAAGAAAATCAAGACTTGGAGAAACATCACAGAAGTTAGTCATTCATGAACCAAACAGTACATCGAGTGTCAACATTCAAGTGGTGAAATGGATTCAGTGATTTTCAGAAGATTGTCAGAAGAGTGGTTGCTGTTCAAGAGTAGTATTAATTCTCTATTAATTAATTAAGTCATTTAAATTAATTAAGAAAATAAATTAAATCTGCAAAGATTAATTTATTGATTAATTGAATTAATTGGTTAATTAATTCTGAATTAATATTATGCATTTTTCAGAAATGATTTTGAATTTATATTCAAAAAGAAAATCAGCAAAACAGATTTGAATTGGTATGACAATTGGATTGTCATACCGAAAGTCCTACCAAGTCTTTCTGGATAGTTCTACCAAGTCATTCTATTGTCCTATCGATAGTCTTTCCAAGTCAAATAATTGTCCTACCGAAAGTTCTACCAGTTCAAAGGATTGTCTTGCTAGTTCATTTTGGATTGTCTTGCTAGTTCATTTTGGATTGTCTTGCCGAATGTCATGCTGATTCAATTCGAGTGATCTGTTTACTTAAACAAACAGAAGCAGATCATTTTGTCAACACAATTGAATACACAGCCAACCACTGAAGAACACAAAACAAACAGAAGCAGAGAAATTATTGTAAAATTCTCATAGCATTTATTTCTAGCAGTTATTGTTAAATCCAATCCACTAGAAATTCTTTTGTTGTTCTTGTGTAACTATCTAGCGGATCAAAATCCCTAGAACTTAATCTCAAATCGCTTTTAGCATTTGATTCTATTTATTGCAAAAATAGAAAAAGTTCATGTCGAATTTATTCTAAATTTGTGATAATTAATTTGAGATTAATTCCTTGTAACAGATACCGTTGTTGTAACAAATTTCAAGTTTAATAAAAGTTTTATTTAACTTGAATTTTGTTTCAATTTTTATTCCGCATTTTATTCGATTAAACGGTATAGTTTGTATTCAACCCCCTTCTACAAACATATTGGGACCTAACAATTGGTATCAAAGCCTTCTGATTAACGTACAAATCAAGATCCTAGACTTTTGTGTTTCTTTCACTCCTTGAATTTTTTATTCACTCAAAAAATTCATAATGACTACACAAAAAGTTGGAACCGTTAAAATTCCACTATTCGATAAAGAAAATTATATCATGTGGAAGAAGAAGATGCTATTGTTTTTACAAGTTGCTAATCCCAAATATCTGGAAGTGTTAAAGAAGGGTCCAAAAATTCCTATGGTTATTGAACCAGAGGTAATAGAAAATGATGTGGTGATCACCAAAGCTAGAACTTATGTAAAGAATCCTGAGGATTTTTCTCCTGCTGAAAAAGATGAAGCCTCCCTGGATGCTAGCCTTCAATTAATTTTAGTAGATTCCCTTGATCCCTTGATGAATAGACATGTGATGAATTGTAAAGATTCCAAACATATCTGGGAAACTATTGAGATTATTAATGAAGGCACGGAGGAAGTTAGGGAGAACAAGTTAGAAATCCTAACCTTTGAGTATGAATACTTTAAATCCAATCCAGGAGAAGGAATCACTGAAGTGTTTGAGAGGTACAATGCATTGATCAACAACCTGAACATTAATGGTAAATACTATTCCATCAGGGAGGTCAACAAAAAGTTCCTTTTAACGCTGCCAACTCATCTCGAACATAGAATCACTGCCATAAGAGAAGCAAGAGATTTGAGTGAGATTTCTTTGGAAAGGCTCTATGGTGTGTTAAAGACTTATGAGTTAGAGCAGATTCAGCAGAAGGAAGTTTACGGGAAAGGAAGAGTGGTCAGTACGTCTACTGCTCTAGTAGCTGATGAACAACAACAACAACCACAATATCAACAACAATCTCAACAGTCAGAGAGAATGGTACAGTCTTCCAAGGTTGAAGAAAATGTGATAGTAGCAGAATTTGATCCTCCTACTACAAATGAATCAGGAGATGATTTTTATTCCTTGGAAGAACTGGAGCAATTGGAGGATGAGTCAATGGCCCTGATTGTCAAGAGATTCTCAAATGTCAGATTCAAAAGGAATCCCAAGTTCAAGTACAAGTCCAACTATAACAGATTCCAGAAAGGTGGATCTTCATCCTCTAACACCAGCGGTGGTGGGTACAAAACAGGGATGGTTGATCGAAGCACCATTCGATGCTTCAACTGTAATGAGTTGGGACACTTTGCCACAGAATGCAGGAAGCCAAAACAATTTAGGAAGAACTCTTATGATTCTAATCAGAAGAGTAAATCTGAAAGGGCTTACCTGGCAAAGGGAAGAAGCTGGGATGATACTGACAGTGAAGATGAAGAAGTTGGGAATCTTGCTCTCATGGCTAGTGATGCAAATACCTCATCGTCAAGAAAAGAGGGCATTAAACAGGTACAACCGGTAGTGTGGATTCTTGATAGCGGATCGTCAAGACATATGACCGGAGATAGAGCCCTGCTATCAAATATGGTTGAGAAAGCTGGCCCAGTGGTTACCTTTGGAGATAACAGCAAAGGTTTAACGGAGGGATATGGCTGTTTGCTAGCTGGAAATGTTATCATTGAAAATGTGTATGTTGTGCAAGGACTGGAACACAATCTGCTTAGCATTAGTCAGTTCTGTGACAACGGCTACAATGTTTTATTTGACAAGCTGAAGTGTCAGATTCTGCACAAGAAAAGTGAAAAACCCTCCTTGATGGGAATCCGGAAAGGAAATCTGTTCGTAGCTGACATGAACTCTGGAAGCAATCCTGAAGTCAATTGTTTCTATGCAAAGGCATCGTCAGATGAGAGTTGGCTATGTCACAAGAGACTTTCTCATCTCAATTTCAAAACAATGAATTCTCTTGTCAAAAGAGAATTGGTCAGAGGTCTGCCTCAGCTGGAATTCTCCCCAGAAGGACTATGTGAGGCTTGCCAGAAAGGAAAGTCAAAGAAAGCAAGTCACAGAGGCACTGACACATCTTCCATAACTGGTGTTCTGCAATTATTGCATATGGATTTATTTGGACCAGTTAATGTCCTTTCGATGTCAAAGAAGTGTTACTGTCTTGTGATGGTTGATGACTATTCCAAGTATACGTGGGTTTTATTTCTTCACTCTAAGGATGAAACACCACAAGTTGTGATTGATCATATCAAGATGATTGAGTTAGATTCTAATGTCCCTGTTAGAGCAATAAGGTCAGATAATGGAACAGAATTCAAGAATTCACTTCTCAATGGATTATGTACAGACAAAGGGATTACCAGACAATTTTCAGCTCCTAGAACCCCTCAGCAAAATGGAGTGGTAGAAAGGAAGAATCGTACATTGATTGAAGCTGCAAGAACGATGTTAAGTGAATCAGGTCTTCCAATGTACTTTTGGGCTGAAGCTGTCAATACTGCATGTTATACTCAGAATCGAACTCTAATCAACAAAGACTTCATGAAAACTCCTTATGAGATCTTGAATGAACAGAAACCTTCTATCAAATACTTTCATGTATTTGGTGCCAGATGCTTCGTGCTCAAGGATGGAGATGATCGTCGTGGTAAATTCGAGGCAAAGGCATATGAGGGTATTTTTGTTGGATATGGAAGAAGATCATACAGAGTGTATATCATTGATCAACACAAAGTAACTGAAAGTGTCAATGTTATATTTGATGACACTAAACTCCCTAGTATCCAAACTGAAGATCCTTCTGAGAAACTGAAGTTTGATGATATGTCAGATTCAGAATCAGAACATGGTCAAGAACCTGAGGTTGTTGCTGGTGAAGAACCTGTTAATCATGATGATACTCAAGGTAATAGTGATGGAAACTTTGGCAACAATGGAGATACCACTGCTACTGACGGAGAATCTTCAAGTCAACATGGCAACAACTCAGGGGGAGATGCTGAAGGATCATCTAGTAGGACACAACATCCTAATGAATTTCAAGGCGAATCATCAAGATCAAATCTTCCAAGACAGACTGTCTGAAATAAAGCTCATCCTTTTGAGTTGATTATTGGTGATCCAGATGTTGGAGTCAGAACTAGACGTGCTACTCAAAATGAGTGTCTGTTCTCAGGATTTCTTTCTGAGATGGAACCTAAGAAGATTGAGGAAGCACTGACTGATCCAGATTGGGTGATTGCTATGCAAGATGAACTCAATCAGTTTGAAAGTCAACAAGTCTGGAAACTGGTACCTAGACCTACACACAAGAAAGCTGTTGGTACTAGGTGGGTATTCAGGAATAAACTAGATGAAGATGGTGTGGTTACAAGAAACAAAGAAATACTGGTAGCTAAAGGGTATTCTCAAGCTGAAGGCATTGATTATGATGAAACCTATGCTCCAGTGGCTAGACTAGAGGCCATCAGGATATTTTTGGCATTTGCAGCATTCTCTAACTTTAAAGTTTATCAAATGGATGTCAAGAGCGCCTTTCTGAATGGAAAGCTGGATGAAGAGGTATATGTAGAGCAACCTCCTGGTTTTGAAGATCCAGATCATTTGGATTTTGTTTTTTTCTTTTCAAGGCTATCTATGGACTCAAACAGTCTCCGAGAAAATGGTATGACACTCTCTCTGAATTTCTTCTTGAAAATAGCTTTATTAGAGGTGTCATAGACAAAACTCTCTTTTCTAAAAAGCATAAGAATGATACTATATTAGTCCAAGTCTATGTGGATGATATAATATTTGGGTCTACTAATGATAATCTCTGCAAGAGATTTACGAAGTTAATGCACAGCAAATTTGAAATGAGCATGATGGGAGAGCTGAAGTTCTTTCTTGGATTACAAGTAAATCAAAGGTTAGATGGAACTTTTATTTGTCAATCCAAGTATCTCAAAGAACTCCTCAAAAAGTACAATCTAGAGGATTCTGCATCAGCAAGGACTCCGTCAACTACAGTTGTCAAGCTTAGACCATGTGAAAACTCCATTAAGGTAGATGTCACAAGCTACAGAGGTATGATTGGCTCATTACTCTATCTTACTGCAAGTAGACCAGATATTATGTATGCTACATGCTTATGTGCAAGGTTCCAAGCGGATCCTAGAGATATTCATCTCGTTGCTGTTAAACGAATCTTAAGATATCTTAAGGGAACACCAAATCTAGGTATTTGGTACCCTAAAGAATCTGGTTTTCACCTTGTTGGATATACAGATTCAGATTACGCAGAAAGTGTTGTTGATAGGAAAAGCACCTCAGGGAGTTGTCAATTCCTAGGTAGCAGGCTAGTCTCATGGTACAGCAAGAAACAGCAAACAGTTTCCAACTCAACGGCCGAGGCTGAATATATTGCTGCTGGAAGCTGCTGTGCTCAGATCTTGTGGATTAGGAACCAGCTACGAGACTATGGCTCTGTATTAAACAAAATTCCTATTTTATGTGACAATACAAGTGCAATAGCCATCACCAACAACCCTGTGCAACACTCAAGGACAAAGCACATCGACATCATGTATCATTTTATTAGAGAGCACGTCATGAATGGTACTGTTAAACTATTTTTTGTTCCAACAGAAGAACAAATAGCAGATATTTTCACTAAACCTCTTGATGAATCCACATTTACCAAATTAGTTGGTAAATTGGGTATGTTGAATAGCTTTAGTGATTAAACTTGTGAATATCTGAAATCTGTTCTTGAGTGAATTTACAAATGAATTTTTCATAAATGAAAAATTCATTTGCAAATTTATTTTATCATTTTCCAAAATTTCCTGCTTATTTCTATGTAATTTTTATTATCTCATCTGTTTTAGTTACTCTACTTGTTAATTTTAAATATCTCAGAATATTTTATTTTCACTAAAAATATTTTTCTATGAATTTTACTTTCTAAAATTCAACAGAAATCTATTTTTGGAATGAAAATAATTAATTCTGAAATATTGTCTTTATTTTTGTAAATACTTCCTGAATTTTTACTATTAATATAAGACTTTATTTCAGTTTTTCATATTTGTTAATATTTTCTGTAAATATTTAATTGTCTCTCTACTAAAATGACAATCGGCAAGACAATTTAAATTGTCTTGCTGAAAATCATTTCAGTACATATATATATATATATATATATATATATATATATATATATTTATGTGTGTTTATTTTGATTTTAATGCTGCTATGACAATCGGCAAGACAATTGAAATTGTCTTGCTGAAAGTCATTTCAGTCTAATTGTGTTTTATTTTGTTAATCAGTATAGTTTTATACTGGCAAGACAATCGGTATGACTATCAATTGTCTTGCCAGTTATAAACCTTATATATAAATATTTTCCTTTTATTTTATACTGGTATGACAATCGGTATGACTATCAGATTGTCATACCAGTTATATATATTTAGTATTTATTATTTTTATTACTCTTATTTCTTCTATTTTCTAATTTGATTTTGCCTTGTAAGACTATCGGTATGACAATCGGTAAGACTATCCCAAATTGTCATACCGGTTGTCTACTTATAAGTTTTTTTTGTTGTTTTGTTAAGTCATTCAATCAGTTTTTGTTTTTGTTAAAAATTTCAACAGTCTTCAGTTATTTTTCTCTCTTCTCTCTCTATCTCTCATATTCGAACCAAATCAAATCTTCCTCCATTATCTTCCTTGCTCGAGTTTTTACTCAGCAAACTAAAAATTCACTCCTGTGATATATACATACAAGTATATACTTACAGAAGTGCTGCCCATTTTTTCTTTTCTTTTACTTCAATTCGATTTTTCCCCAAAATCAGTTTTTTTTATTTTATTTTTATTTTAATTTCTGTTTTGTGTCTTTTGGCTTTTCAAATCTGCGTTTGTGAGTTAAGAATTTTAACGAGATACATTTCTGTCTAAATTTTTCGATTATAATTAATTTAATTCGAATTATTAAATTAATTTAATTAATTCGAATTTTCTTAATATTATTCTTAAAATTCTGAAAGTGTGTGTCTTATTATTATTTTTAAATGGCTCTCAATTTCCAAATTGTTTCGCATAATCTTGTTGGTTATTTTAATCCAGATAAATATGATGTAGAAAAATTTAAGCCATGGATTAGATTTTTAAATGACCATTCGATTGTTAGCTCTGCTATTAAATCAAATGTGATTTTAAATGTTGATCTGCTAAGACTGATTTGCACAACCTCTACTGTGGCCGATGATTTTAAATCATTTTCATTCACTGTGGCAAACACACAGTATGTGGTTGATGAAACAGTCGTCAATCAAGCTTTAAATTTTCCTATGGACAATTTCTGTAATTTTCCCTCTGAAAATGATATTTCAAACTTTTTCCATGCTATTCACTATCAGGGGGTGATCAATTTAACCAAACTTTCAAAATCCAATTTGGTGTCTGAATAGGACATTTTCTTCGATACTCTTTCTAAAGTGTTTGCCAACTGCACTAAATCCAACTTTCATAACATCACTTCCATACTGCAGTATATTGGTCTTGCGGTTGTTTTCAATCAAAGGATCAATTTTGGCAAACTACTTTTACCCATTCTCTTGAGACGTCTCACTACTGCTTTACGTGATCATTCTACAAATCGTAGGGTCTCGTGTTACTATGCTCGTTTTCTCATGCTTATAGCAGATCATCTTCTCACACCTGAGCACAAAGCCCTTTTTGCTAACTCCGCAGTAACCGAACCCCCTCCTGTAAGAAAAAAGATTTACACCCGCCAAGACACAACTTTCAAATTCATGCAAGTTCCAGTACTTGTATCTGCTTTCATGGCCACTTATGTTCCCTTACCTATTTTCAATCTTCCCTGTCATGAACAGCAAGCTCAACCTCCAGTGGTTCAAGCCACCCAGGCTCCTCCAACATCAGATGCTCTTCCATTACAGGTAGTAATTCCTCACTCTCACTCAATTCCTACTTCTGTTGAAAGACCCCCAGTGGTTAATAGGACTGACCATGAAGTTTTAGAACCACAGCTTCAATCCCAGGTCATAGAGCCAAACACAGAGTCACAACCTATCTCAACCTCTCCCCCACTGTCTAAAATGTTACCCAGAAGGTTAATAGGAAGTAGTGTATTGGTGGATGTGAATGAACCCTCAGCGCTGCCTCCTCCGAAGAAAAGAAGAACATTTACTGAGGCATCTGAAAGCCCATCCTTGTCCTCCCAACAGGACATGGACTTTGAAATGGCCACTGAACAGTTACTAGAAACATCCTCTCAACAGGATGAATCTATTGAAATTCGCCATAGGGCCATGGCATCTTGTACTGAGTCATGCACAATTCCATTACTCACAATGGAACCATACATACCCGTAGATGATACTCAGGACACGGAGCGAGGAGTGCACATAGAGTCTATTACAGTGTCTACCATAGTTACGGCAGAAGAGCAGTCACATGCTTCTGAGGGAAAATCTGACTCTCAGCCACCTTTAATAGAGTCATTTTCTCCCCTCCCAGATCCAACACCTCTGGCTCCCTCACGGGATTCTCCACTCGCAGATTTATCTGGAGAAAGTGGAGGGCAACTCGGTCAATCTATCCCTGAAGCAATTCAGACATCTATTTCACATGAAATGATAGGTTTGACTGAGGATCGGGACTCGCGAATTCCCATTGCACCACCACTGACCTCTCTTGAAGAGGCTAGGGTGATTTTAATTGCAGGTACAGAAGAACAGCAACACGAAGACTCCTCACGAGCAATTATATTGAGAGAAACACAAGCACGTGAGGTGAGTGAACCAAACACGAGTGAAATTCAGGTGAGAGCACACACAGACACAGACACTGAAAACCTGTTAGCTCAAATTGCTGCTTTAAAAGAAGAACTTGCTAAAAGCCAAGCTGAAGCTAAATCATTCAAAGCACAAGTGGTTGAACGGTCTTCTTCTTCTACCTCTATCAACAATCAGCTGGCACTCATCAGGAATGATATCTCAGATCTCAAGACCACTGTCATACCAAAGCTCAATTCCATTCAGGAAACTCCAACTTTATCAGCTGATGACATTTCTAACTTCTGCTATCTACATACAAGAATGACTTCTCTTGAAGACCTGGTTGAAATGAATCATTCACCGGACTCCTCCAGATTTCTAAAGATAGAAACGGGCATGGAACATCTTAATGAAAGGATGAAACACTTGTATTTCATGATCAAGAATTCTCACTGCCCTAATGAAGATTAAAGAACTTACTTTGAAGGGCCGTCTGGTGGAGGCTCAGGCTCTGGAAGTGATGGAGGTCATGGAGGTTCTAAAGGAAAGTCAGTAGAGGATCCCTCAACTAAGGGGGAGAAGAAAGGGAGTAGTGGAAAGGGAAAAGAAAAAGATACCTCTGCTGGAGACAAAGGAAAGGCTGATGATGTCTACTACAGTGGAGAACATGATGACTTTGATATTTTTGACATTCCCACTGAACCAGTCTTGGAAGATAAAGATGGTTTATTTGAAGCTGAAGAGGAAAGTGATTTTGGAGAATGGGAAGAGGAAGCTACAGTGGATCCTATCTTTGAGAAAGAGTTTCAGCAGCAGCAGTCAGAGATGAAAAGAAAAGAAGCCGAACTCAAAAAGGTCTCCCAGATCATTGACATGAGGAAAGACATACAAAGAACAGAAACTCTTCAAAAGCAACGTCTTCATGACATTAAGGCTCAAGAAAGGAGAAGAGATGTCAGACTGAAGATTGGTGAAAAATGGGATGAAGCTAGGAGAGTACTTGATATGCCTCAGGTGAGCACTAACAATGATAGGCAGTTCCTACATCTTCTTGACAAGCTGGAAATCTCAAATCATAACAATGACATGTACATGAATGCTATCAAGACTGAAGTCTCAAGGATCACAGCTGCTTTTGACAGATCCCTAAATGAGATGAGCATTTTTGTATATTGTCAGAGTGAAGGATCTTTCAAGGTGTCACTTCATCTATTTGAGAATCGTTCTTTGTCAGAGATTTGGGTTATTCTCAACAAAGTAAAAAGAAGCTCAGAATTGAATGAAGTTCTTCGAGAAAGGCTTAAAGAGTTTGCCAGCAGGGCTAGTCCTCAAGTGGTCAACAATCCTCATCAGGTGAGATTCTTTAAGTCTGATTGTCTTCAAATCTGTCAGCTAGATGCACAATCTCTTAAAGACTACTCAGCTAAGCATCTGGTCTGGATGGAACATCATTTAAGAACTGCTGGATACTCATACATGTTGAAGACTCAAGCTGCTGATTTGATTCAAGCTTATTGTGAAAAGAATATTAAAAGGTACAATCAGTTCAAGAATAAGCTGAAGTCAGTTGGAGTTCAACCAGTCAGACCAGCAAGCTTCACTTCAGAAAAGGATCGTGTCTTTGACAAGGAGTTGCTTCAAGATTTAGAAGAAGGTGAAGTCAGAAGAGAAGACAACTGAAGTCAATTAGCTCAAAACTCAATGTAATATGATTAGAGCTTTATGAATCAAGATAGACTAATGTAGTTATATGTTCAGGCTAGAGGAACATCTATCTTGTATTCACTTGTAAATTTCTTTTGGAATCTGGAAAATGTTAAATATAATCCAGAACTTTTCTGCTATTTACTTTGCATTACTGTTTATATCTTTTTCTTATTTGTTAGTTGAGTTATCCTCTAGGTATTTGTTGTTATTGTCTAACAAACAAATAGGGGGAGATTGAAAGGCATATGTTAAGCCTATTTGTTTATTCGAGGATTTAACTCAACTCAAATAAGAATGTAATAAGTAAATAGTGGATCTATCGTCGGAGAGATCTCACAAAGTAACATTTGTCAATGGGTTAAGAAACATTGTTCATCTACAGACTTGAAGATTCACTAGAAGAAGCTCAAGTAATTGATCAAGCCTCAGTGATATAAATCAAGATTGTAGATTTAACCAAGTGACAGAGATCTCGTCAGGGTATCAATTAATTACAGGAATTTAATCTGAAGAAAATCAAGACTTGGAGAAACATCACAGAAGTTAGTCATTCATTAACCAGACAGTACATCGAGTGTCAACATTCAAGTGGTGAAATGGATTCAGTGATTTTCAGAAGATTGTCAGAAGAGTGGTTGTTGTTCAAGAGTAGTATTAATTCTCTATTAATTAATTAAGTCATTTAAATTAATTAAGAAAATAAATTAAATCTGCAAAGATTAATTTATTGATTAATTGAATTAATTGGTTAATTAATTCTGAATTAATATTATGCATTTTTCAGAAATGATTTTGAATTTATATTCAAAAAGAAAATCAGCAAAACAGATTTGAATTGGTATGACAATTGGATTGTCATACCGAAAGTCCTACCAAGTCTTTCTGGATAGTTCTACCAAGTCATTCTATTGTCCTACCGATAGTCTTTCCAAGTCAAGTAATTGTCCTACCGAAAGTTCTACCAGTTCAAAGGATTGTCTTGTTAGTTCATTTTGGATTGTCTTGCTAGTTCATTTTGGATTGTCTTGCCGAATGTCATGTTGATTCAATTCGAGTAATCTGTTTACTTAAACAAACAGAAGCAGATCATTTTGTCAACACAATTGAATACACAGCCAACTACTGAAGAACACAAAATAAACAGAAGCAGAGAAATTATTGTAAAATTCTCAGAGCATTTATTTCTAGCAGTTATTGTTAAATCCAATCCACTAGAAATTCTTTTGTTGTTCTTGTGTAACTATCTAGCGGATCAAAATCCCTAGAACTTAATCTCAAATCGCTTTTAGCATTTGATTCTAATTATTGTAAAAATAGAAAAAGTTCATGTCGAATTTATTCTAAATTTGTGATAATTAATTTGAGATTAATTCCTTGTAACAGATACCGTTGTTGTAACACATTTCAAGTTTAATAAAAGTTTTATTTAACTTGAATTTTGTTTCAATTTTTATTCCGCATTTTATTCGATTAAACGGTATAGTTTGTATTCAACCCCCCTTCTACAAACATATGGGGACCTAACACGTTTTCACTGCGTTTATGTGCTAAAAACCCTTCACAAAATGGTTCCAGTTACTGATGATACTCTTGCTGAAGATGAAGATGTTCAAACTCTAAAAAGAAGGATGATTTCTGAAGAATCAAAGACAACCTCTGACAAGGCTCAAGTTGTTCAGAGTGAAGAACTACAAGCTACAACAGAAACAACAAGTTCTGATAGAGTTATCAAGACATCAACCTCTCACAGTGCTCAAGTTGATTTAGACAATATGAAAGTAGCTGATAAAAAGAAACTTTTATGGAAAAATGTCAAACCATTAGATCCAAAGAAAAGCCAATTGCTGTCTGATTTCATGACTATTGGGTTAAATGCTAGAGAACCAAGAGACAGGGCTGGACTAGGTTCTGATGAAGCTAAAATCAAGACAGAAGTTGAAGTTGCTACTAGAGATCCATTTTTGCTAACTGACAAACCTCTTGAAGATGTTACACAGAAACACCTTGATAAGGTTATCTCTATTCAAGTGGTACTGGATGCTCATGATAAGCACAATGTCAAGGAAAATCTGATTCTATTTATTGAAGATGGAAGGACATATCAGATGTCAGAATCAAATGTGCTGAACAAATCACCAAATAAACTTCTGTTAGATATATTTGAAATGTCATGTCTAATATGGTTCATGTTTAGTTTTCAGATCTTAACAAACAGGACATATCAGGACTTACTGAAATCAGGACTTACTGGAAGTCAGAACTTAATATCAGAACTTAAGGTCATATCAGAACTTAAGTGCGGGAAGACTTTCATATAAGGAAGGAAGTTGATTTACAATAGAAGATCAAGACTAAAATAAAAGAAGATATGCATGGCAAGAGTTAGAAGACTAGAAGACTTGTAGAAGATATCTGATTGATATATTTTAGAAGACATAATTGTATTCCATATCAATTAGAAGTTATCTTGTAAATGTGTACTATATAAACACAGACTTAGGGTTAACACTATATGTGTTATCATTATCGAGAAGATTATACATTGTAACCTAGCAGCTCTTAGTGATATTTGTTCATCACTGAGAGAGAACAACAGTTCTTATTCTAACAGAGTTTATTCAATATACTTGATCTTTGTTACATACTTGTGTTAAATCGATTTGATTGTAATAACACTGTATTCAACCCCCTTCTACAGTGTTGTGTGACCTAACAATTGGTAACAGAGCTTATCTGTTAACACACATACAGTAAAGATCCATACAATCATGTCTGAAGAAGCACAAACTTCAACCAAGCCCACCAAATTGAAGAAACTCAAAAGACTCAAACCCACAGTCGATATGAGACTATTAGGGTTCTCATACTGAGACCTTCTGAGTATCTCATATGGAAAGTGAAGATGGCTATGTTTCTGGAAGCTGCAAATCTAGAATACCTTGACAGAATTAATGAAGGACCACATAAGCCTACCAAGCTCTCTGTTGTAGTTGCTGATCAACCAGCAAAGACCATACCAAAGGAGAAAGGTGAGTACACAGCTGAAGACATCTCATCTATTGACAAGGATACAAGGGTAAGGCATTTGCTGCATAGTGCCATTGATAATGTCATGTCAAACAGGGTAATTAATTGCAAAACTGCAAAGGAGATCTGGGATGCTTTGGAGACAAGATGTCAGGGAACTGATGCAATCAAGAAAAACAGGAGGGCTATACTCACTCAGGAGTATGAGCACTTTGTCTCAAAAGATGATGAGTCTTTAACTGACTTATATGACAGGTTTGTCAGACTCTTGAATGATCTGTCACTGGTGGACAAGGAATATGATCTTGAAGATTCAAATCTAAAATTCATTTTAGCTCTTCCTAAAAATTGGGATTTCAAGTCCACTACCATAAGAGACAACTATGATCTTACTGAAACTACTCTTGATGAAATTTATGGTATGCTCAAGACATATGAACTTGAGATGGATCAAAGGAGCAAGAGGCATGGAAGAAAGTCAAGGACAGTTGCTCTTAAGGCTGAGGAGGAATCTCCTAAATTGGCTGCCTCAAAAAGGGGCAAAGGAAAGGCTCTCATCATAAAGTCTGATTCAGAGTCATCATATTTTGATGATGATGATTCAGAAACTGAAAGTTTCCCTGAAATGGATGTTGATGAAGAGATGATGAAATTGTGTGCTCTTATGGTAAAGGGTATCACAAAGATAGCCTACAGGAAATTCAGAAAAGGCAAGAAGTTTTTCAGGAAAAGTGGAAGTTCTGATAAAAAAGGGTTCAGAAAGTCTGAAGGTAAAGAAAAGTCTGACAGAGGAGACAACTCAAATATCAAATGCTACAATTATGGTGAAAGAGGCCACATATATCCTGACTACAAGAAAGGAAAAAGTGACAAAGGCAAGGCACTTGTCACGAAGAAGAAAAGATGGACAGACACTTCAGATTCTGAACATGAGGTGAACTATGCCCTGATGGCAAATACTGACAGCAGCCCTGAAACTGCTGAATTGAAGGTACCACAAACAACTTATGCCTTTCATACTGATGATATTACTGAGTTGAGATTGTATCTTAAGACCATGTTTATTAGTTATAGAGATCAGACTTTAACATGTGAAAGATTAACATCTCAAAATCTAGCTTATAAAGAGAGAAATGATTATTTAGAAAAGAAATTAGTTTTTCTTCATCAAAATTAAGAAAGAAAAAGATGATGCTTTATTTGTTAGAGATGAAGTGTTAAAATTGAATGAATATCTAAAAGTTAAGTTAGAAAAGGAAAGAGAGATTATCAGAACTTATTAAGTAGTGGAAACTGGAAAGAGGGCTTAGGTTACGGAGATGATAAAAGTGAAAAAGGAACTGAACAAATTGAGCCAATTGTTGTTAAACAGACTGCTAAGCCAAAGGTAAATCCTGTTAAGTTTGTAGCAAAAATTGTAAAGTCTGATTCTGAAAAGATGAAAGAATCTAGGATATAATTAAAATAAAAATCAACTTCTGACAAATTAGAACAGGATAAACCAGCTGAAGTAAACATAGGCTTAATGACAAAGAAGTAGCTTAAGCATAAGCTGAAAGATATTAGGAATGTCAACAAGGTAAAAGAAGCTAGGAAAAATAGGAATGGAAAGGAAGGTGTGAACAAAAGTAATAATTATATGCCTGTTCCTAATGCTCCTAGAAAGAAATGTTATAACTGTGGAAACTCTAACCATCTTGCTTCTTTTTGCAGGAAGAATAAAGATATAAACTTTTTACCTCCTAGATCAGGAGTTAAGAGTCAGTCTGTTAGGTTTAAACAACAAAATCATTATTTTCATTGTGGCAGTTTATGGCATTCCATTTATACTTGTAAGGAATATCATAGCCTGTAATATGATTATTATCATATAAAACCTTCTTTGAAGAAAGTTACTTTAATTCCTTCTAGTGTAAAGTCTAATGCAAAGTCTGATATAAACTTTGATAAACAGAATGTTAGCATAAACTCTAAAATTAAATCCGCTGCAAATGCTAACAAACTTAAAAAGGCCAAAGGATCCAAGCTAGTCTGGGTCCTTAAAACTAACCAATAGTGGTTTTTTTGATTGCAGGGCAACAGGAAAAATATCCTAGTACTGGACAGTGGATGTTCAGGACATATGACTGGAAATAAAGCCCTGCTATCAGAATTTATGGAGAAAGCTGGCCCATGAGTTTCTTATGGAGATGGCAACATGGGAAAAACTCTGGGATATGGCAATATCAATCTTGGGAATGTCATCATTGAAATAGTAGCTCTTGTCTCAAGACTTAAACACAATCTGCCAAGTGTGAGTCAAATCTGTGACAGAGGTTATCATGTGGATTTCTTTGAAGAACACTGTGAAGTTGTAAGCAATTCTACAGGAAAAGTGGTTCTGAAAGGTTACAGGCATGGTAACATATATGAAGCCAGACTTTCAACAAGTTCTGATGGTTCTGCAATCTGTCTGTTGAGTAGAGCATCAATTGAAGAAAGCTGGAATTGGCACAATAGACTCTCTCATTTAAATTTTAACAACATAAATGAGCTTGTAAAGAAAGATCTTGTGAGAGGACTGCCAAAATCAGTATTTGCTCCTGATGGTCTTTGTGATTCATGTCAAAAGGAAAAACAAAAAAAATCTTCATTCAAGAGCAAAACTGAATCTTCAATTCTTGAGCCTTATCACCTACTGCATGTTGATCTATTTGGTCCAGTCAATGTCATGTCTATTGCAAAGAAGAAATATGTTATGGTTATAGTGGATGAGTTCACAAGGTACACTTGGGTGTATTTCCTGCACAAGAAGAATGAAACTGCATCTACTCTAACTGATCATGTCAAACAGCTGGATAAATTAGTCAAAGATTCTGTCAAAATTATAAGAAGTGATAATGGCACTGAGTTCAAGAATTCAATCATGGAAGAGTTCGGCAAAGAGCATGGAATCAAACAGGAATTTTCTGCACCTGGAACTCCACAGCAAAATGAAGTTGTAGAAAGTAAGAACAGGACTCTCATTGAAGCTGCACGAACCATGCTTGATGAAGCAAAGCTACCAACCTACTTTTGGGCTGAAGCTGTGTAGACTGCTTGTTTTACACAGAATGCTACACTCATAAACAAGCATGGAAAAACACCATATGAGATGGTGAAGAAAAAGAAGCCAAATCTGAAATACTTTCATGTATTTGGATGTAAGTGTTTTGTTCTTAAGACTCATCCTGAACAGCTGTCAAAATTTGATCTAAAAGTTGATGAAGGAATTTTTGTTGGATATCCACTTTTCACAAAAGCCTTCAGAGTCTACAATTTAAGAACAAGGGTTGTCATGGAATCTATCAATGTATCTTTTGATGATAAGAAGATTACTGGACTTGAATATTTCAATGATCATGATCAACTGAGATTTGAAATAAAGATTTAAATTTTGATTCTGTAAATTCTGATGACATAAACTGTGATCCTGTAAGTTCTGACGGGTTAAGTTCTGATGTCATTGAAACTGTGGTAACAACTCCAAAGGAAAATGCACATGTCCAGGGGAGCAAGCTGAAGATCCTACCACAACTCAAGACTCTCAAGAAGCATCAGAACCTGTCACTGGCTCTTCAGTTCTAATTCATCAAGTTCTGATGAGCCAAATTCTGATAATTCTGGAAACTCTAATTCTTTAAATCCTGAAGGATCTAACTCAAATTTTGAAGTCTCAGAGAGCATAACTACAGGGGTAGTATCAGAAAATGCTGATGGAGATAGCATGAATCATGGGGGAGGATCCAGTTCTAGAAATCAACTTCCATCTGCAAGGAACTGGACCAAATCACATACACCTGACTTAATAATTGGAGATCCTAAAGCAGGTGTCAGAACTAGAACTGCAACATCAAATGAATGCATCTATCATTCTTTTCTATCTCAGACTAAACCAAAGAAAGTGGAAGAAGCTCTTTAAGATGCTAATTGTGTGCAAGCAATGCATGAAGAGTTAAATGAATTTGAAAAAAATAAAGTCTGGACCCTAGTGCCAAGACTAAAGAACAGATCAGTTGTTGGCACAAAGTGAATGTTCAGAAACAAAACTGACAGTGATGGCATAATTATAAGGAACAAAGCAAGGTTGGTTGCTAAAGGCTACTCTCAACAGGAGGGTATTGATTAAGATGAAACATTTGCACCAGTTGCTAGATTTGAAGCCATAAGAATCTTTTTGGCTTATGTTGCCCACAAAAAGTTTAAATTCTTTCAAATAGATGTAAAAAGTGCTTTTTTAAATGGAGAATTGGAAGAAGAGGTGTATGTTGAACAACCTCTAGGCTTTGTAGATTCAAAATTTCCAAATCATGTCTACAGGATTGACAAAGCACTTTATGGCCTTAAGCAAGCTTCTAGAGCATGGTATGAGACTTTAGCTCAATTCCTTCTGGAAAGTGGATTTCACAGAGGTACAATTGATAAAATATTGTTCTACCTCAACCATGGAAAGGACTTACTTTTGGTACAGATATATGTTGATGATATCATATTTGGTTCTACAAATGCCAAACTCTGTGAAAGGTTTGCAAAGCTAATGCAGTCAAGATATCAAATGAGTATAATAGGAGAACTTAGTTATTTTCTGGGACTTCAAGTCAAGCAAAATGAAGAAGGTACGTTTATTTGTCAATCCAAGTATACCAGAAATTTACTCAAGAAATTCGGAATGCAAGACAGTTCAACTGCTTCCACTCCCATGGCCACTGCTACCAAGTTAGATAAAGATACTGGTTCATCAGTAGATATTACTAACTACAGAGGTATGATTGGCTCTTTACACTATTTAACTGCTAGTAGACCTGATATCATGTATGCTACCGGTCTTTGTGCAAGATTTCAAGCTGATCCAAGAGAACCTCATCTAATAACTGTGAAAAGAATTTTCAAGTACCTCAAGGGTACAGCTGATCTAGGATTGTGGTATCCTAGAGAATCAGACTTTAAGCTAATAGGTTACTCAGATGCAAATTTTGCAGGATGTAAAATAGATAGGAAAAGCAGTAATGGAAGCTGCCAATTTCTTGGAGGCGGCCAAGAAACCGAAATTATTTTCCATATCAACTGTAGAAGCAGAATATATTACTGCAGGAAGCTGTTGTGCACAGATTCTTTGGATGAAGAATCAGTTACTGGATTATGGGTTAGAATTTTCTAAAATACCTATTTACTGTGATAATCAAAGTGTTATTGCTATGACAGGTAATCCAGTTCAACACTCAATGACAAAGCACATCAGCATTAGGTACCATTTCTTAAGGGAACATGTGAGGGAAGGTACAATGGAATTGCATTTTGTTCCAACAGATCAACGACTAGCAGATATCTTCACAAAACCACTATGTGAAGCTACTTTTACAAGACTGGTAAATGAACTTAGAATGGTTTCGGGTTTTTTCTCTAAATCTGCTTAGTTTTTGTTCTCATGTATCAGACTTTATGGTCAGTGTTAACAGATTGTCTTATCTTCATGTAATATATGCTTAAATTGAAATACATTAAATGTTGATTGTTATCTGATGTGGATCTATATACTCTGATAGTGATTTGAATGTTCTGTGACTATTCAATCCAATGAGGATTACTATGCTAGATGCTGACCTAGTAGTCTTTAACATACTAGAAATCCCAGGTCTGAATTAGTTGTTTATGTGGAAATTCATTAACACAAGCAAATTCTGATTTTGAGTTTAGTCAAATTTACTTTGTGTATCTTATTACTAAGTCACAAACTAGATTCTTGCTTCTTATTTGTCAAATTCTGATATCAGTAAATCTTAAGAATAACCTAAATGTTGATAAGCCTCACTTATCTGAAGAAAAGAAAATAAAAGAAAATTAAAGTCAGGTACCCCTTTGAGATCTAGAGTAAATATGTGGAAAGGAAGACCCAAGTGTATTGCTGGTATTAAGTAATATGCATTAGAAAAGCAAATAAAATTTTCTTGGTGACTTTTCACATTCTCTAATTACTGGAGAAATACTCTGATAGTAGCATAAATTATGATAAGCAGTTGTGACTCATTTACACTAAGGAGCCACTGTGAGAAAGAATTCTAAAAGATGCATAAAATGAGCACAAACAGTTGAGGTGGACTCATGCACAAATTTATCCTATAGTAGACTTCAAAATTAATGATAGATTTTAAGCATTTTTCTTAGTTATGCCTTATTTCTAAGATGTACTGAAGTTTATCAGACTTTAATCTTTATCTGGTATTTTGCTAAATGCACACATTCTCACTCCATATGAATGATGAAAATTACTGTGGTGATTAAGTTGTTTTTGACAAACAGTCAAGTGTCATTTGCATAAATTCTGAGGACAAGTTCTGATAGAAGTTCTGATGATTAAACTCTGAAGAAACAAGTCAGTATTTGTATGAAGAATCACAGAAACAGACATTTACTTTTTGAGTACAGAAGCCATGTTCTGATGACTGTTAAAATCTGATAATAGTCAAGTTCTGTTATTAAATTCTGATGGAAACTCTGATGCTTACGTGGCATTATTCTTTACTTGACTTATTTATGGTAAATACTGTAACGGTCATATTTAATCAGAATATAATTAGGTGAGATAAAAACAATCATAATCATTTGGGTTAGTGGTAAACGTGTTTGTCTTGAAGTGCACAGTAATTAATACTTATTTCCCGTGCCCACTAACTCCTGCTTTAACTATTGACTGTTCACATATTGCTAGGTGTAAACTGTCTGCCATACTTCACGTGGGTTGTATAAATAAGAAAGTTAAAAGATTTTACAATCTTTTACCTACTTCTCTCATTCTCTTATCTCTCTTATTTTCTCTCACCCACTGATATTCTCTGAAGCTCTTTTTCATACAGGCATTTTATCAAACACCTTGCAAACGCTCTTTTTCTCACTTGATTTTTAACAGAAATGGCACCAAAAGACATAGTTTTCAATGGAGCTAAGTTTGTCCCCAACAATTACTTGGCTATTCTTAGCAAGAGTGAAGCCCCATCAGATCTTCATTTCGTTCAAGACTTTCTCGCTAACTCTGAGATAGGTTATGCACTGACCCAACCAGACACATTCTCAGGAACTCAATTGCTGGAGTTCTGGAGGTCAGGAGTGTATGATGATGGTGGTGCCAATGGGTCCCCAAGTATTATCTTTACTACAGGGAAGGATGCCCATGTGGTGACTTTGGCCACAGTTCGACAAGCACTCCGTCTGCCAGAAAACTGCACATATTCAACAATTGAAGAGCCAGTTCTTCAACAGCTAATGGCCAATCTGGGCTATGAGAAAACTCTGGCAAAGCTGGGACAATTGAAGAGACCCTACATAAGGAGGGAATGGAGTTTCTTCTTTGACTGTATCACCAGGACTTTTGCAAATAAGTATTCAAATTTTGATACAATTCCAATCCTCTGTCAGCAAATTGGGTATGCTTTAATTACTCAATCTCATTTTGATTATGCTAGTGGTATACTAGGTTTTATTGGTGATAGGATGACAGAAGATAGAAATACAGTCTATTTTGCTAGATTCCGTCAGCTATTATACAGTGTTTGTTGCTCTGGTGCACCACAACTTGCAAGTGAGTTAATTTCACCTTTTAAACTTGCTAAGAGAGCATTTACTGACTTATTATCTACTGGTAATAAGAAAACTGTTTTGAGACCCCTCCAAATTCCTACATTTGTCAAACAGTTTTTGGTAAACTCTGACCCAAACACCTACGCCTCCATATATACCGATGTACAACCAACCCAACCTCCATCAGCACCTACCACCACTACATAAACACCTCAAACTTCTCAACCTCAACCAACCCAACCCTCCATCAGGACATATTTCAAACCAACACAATCATCTCAACCTCAACCATCAGCACATACCATCAGACTTTCATCTTCCAGGCCAAAAAGGGCTCAATCTGTTCCTAAATCTCCAATAAAGAGAAGAAAGATGCTTTTAAGGGATGAGTCTGATGATCAGAAGGAAGCACAGGTTCATGCATCAGAACCTGTGACAGTTAAAGCTGAGAATGTCACTTCTCAGAAAGTAATTGCAGCTCAAGGATAAGACAAGGATTATCAGACCTACACTTGAGAAGGTAGAAGCAATTGAGAAAGCTCAAGAGAAGCAACAGGCCCAAATCTCTGAGGTCCTGGCTAATCAAGCTTCTCAACAGGCTCAATTGGATGAGATCCAATCTTCAGTTGAACTTCTTCTCTCACTCCTACTATCAGATGATGCTAAAAAGGGGGAGAAGATAGTTAAGTCCAAATGCTTTAATAATCAAATACTGAAGAAGAAAGATGATGAAGCTGATGACCAGGGAAACCCTAGCAAGGGTAGAGGTCAAGTTCAAAGTAAAGAGCAGAGTAGCAAGGTTTCTTCAAGGAAACTAATTACTGATGCAAGCAAATCTTCTATTCAAAAGAAGACAAGTTCTGAAGCTGCTCAAACTCAAAATCTGATAGCAAGTACTGAAACTCAAAATATAATATTAAGTTCTGATGAGCAAAGTCTGATGACAAAGCCTGATATTCTGATACAAGGTGAAAGTCAAGATTCTCAAAGGTTTATGCAAACTCTGAAGCTCAAGGGAAAGCAGACTACTGTCTATTATAAAGATCCCAAGATTCAGACACTTGATGAGGAAATTGCAAGAAGATTATTTTTGAAGCATAATCTAGGAATGGATTTAGAAAATCTCAATGAGGAAGAAGCTAGATTTAAAGCTGAAAAGAAAAATCTAAAGCCAAAAGCTTCTGTTGCAAAGAAACCTCCAATGCCTAAGGTAAAAGGCATTGTGATCAAGGAGAAGTCACATACTGAGGCATCAAAGCCCAAAACAAGATCACATATTGAGATTGATCCCAAAGACAAAGGGAAAGGAAAAGTTGATGAACCAATCAAGCCACTGGAGATAAAAATTCCTCAAATTCTGATAAAGCCAGTGTGTAAAATGGTTCAAGTTACTGATGATATTCTTGCTGAAGATAAAGATGTAAAACTCTGAAAAGAAAGAAGAAGAATCAAAGACAACCTCTGACAAGGCTCAAGTTGTTCAGAGTGAAGAACGGCAAGCTATAACTGAAACAACAAGTTCTGATAAAGTCATCAAGTCAACCTCTGGCAGTGCTCAAGTTGATTTAGACAAGATGGAAGTAGCTGATAAAAAGAAACTTTTGTGGAAAAATGTCAACCCATCAGATCCAAATAAAAGCCAATTGTTGTCTACTTTCATGACTATTGGGTTAAATGCTAGAGAACCAAGAGACAGGGCTGGACTAGGTTCTGATGAAGCTAAGATCAAGACATGAGTTGAAGTTGCTACTAGAGATCCATTTCTATTGACTGACAGACCTCTTGAAGATGTTACACAGAAACATCTTGATAAGGTTATCTCTGTTTAAGTGGTACTGGATGCTCATGACAAGCACAATGTCAAGGAAAATCTGATTCTATTTCTTAAAGATGTAAGGACATATCAGATGTCAAAATCAGATGTGCTAAACAAATCATTGAAAGAAATTCAATTCTTTCATTACCTTTTAGAGGTAAAGTCTGATATTACTAGGAGATGGTCAAACTTCATATTGAAGACCATCAGAGATAAAGCAAGAATTTATGGTTCAAGGATTACAGAATTTATTCCTAATATTGTTGAAAATGATGAAAGTGAAACTCCAATGAAGAAGAATTATGCTAAGCTTGAAGTGTTACTGAATCAGAAATGTCTGTGCTACAATGAAGATTCTTCTCATCCTAGGGTGATTAGACTGAATGATGGTTTAGAAAGAAACCATATCTCTGCTTTAAGGACTGCAATCTATCAGATTGGGAGTCAAGATGAAGAGATGAAGCAAGTTAAAGCTACAATGTCTCAAGTCCTGAGGAGTAAAGAAGAAAAGCTGATATCAAGCTTTGTCAAGAATCATTATGGATTCAGATTGACTCAGTGAAATTGGTAAAAGCTACAAGGACTGTAAGTTGTAGTTAGTTATCTAGTTAAACTCTTATTGCATTTGTACTTAAATGTTTTTGACATCATCAAATATATTAACTTGTATATTTTACATAATTTACAAGTTGGGGGAGATTTTTAGATATATTTGAGATGTCATGTCTAATATGATTCATGTTTAGTTTTCAGATCTTAACAAACAGGACATATCAGGACTTACTGAAATCAGGACTTACTGAAAGTCAGAACTTAATATCAGAACTTAAGGTCATATCAGAACTTAAGTGCGGGAAGACTTTCATATAAGGAAGGAAGCTGATTTACAGTAGAAGATCAAGACTAATATAAAAGAAGATATGCATGGCAAGAGTTAGAAGACTGGAAGACTTGTAGAAGATATCTGATTGATATATTTTAGGAGACAGAATTGTATTCCATATCAATTAGAAGTTATCTTGTAACTGTGTACTATATAAACACAGAATTAGGGTTTATATTATATGTATTATCATTATCGAGAAGATTATACATTGTAACCTAGCATCTCTTAATGATATTTGTTCATCACTCAGAGAGAACAACAGTTCTTATTGTAACAGAGTTTATTCAATACACTTGATCTTTGTTACATACTTGTGTTAAATCGATTTGATTGTAATAACACTGTATTCAACCCCCTTCTACAGTGTGTGTGACCTAACAACTTCAATTCTTTCATTACCTTTAGAGGTAAAGTCTGATATTATCAGGAGATGGTCAAATTTCATATTGAAGACCATAAGAGATAAAGCTAGAATTTCTGGTTCAAGGGTTACAGAATTCATTCCTAATATTGTTGAAGATGATGGAAGTGAAATTCCAATGAAGAAGGATTCTGCTAAACTTGAAGTAATTCTGAAAGAGAAATGTCTATGCTACAATGAAGATTCTTCTCATCCAAAGGTAATAAGACTGGGTGATGGTTTAGAAAGAAACCATATCTCTGCTCTAAGGACTGCAATCTACCAGATTGGAAGTCAGAATGAAGAGATGAAGCAAGTCAAGACTACACTATCTCAAGTCCCGAGGATTAAAGAATAAAAGTTGATATCAAACTTTGTCAAGAATCATTTTGGATTCAGATTGACTCAGTGAGATTGGTAAAAGCTATAAGGACTGTAAGTTGTAGTTAGTTTTCTAGTTAAACTCTTATTTGTATTTGTACTTAAATGCTTTTGACATCATCAAAACTATTAACTTGTATATTTTGCATAATTTACAAGTTGGGGGAGATTGTTAGATATATTTGAGATGTCATGTCTAATATGATTTGTGTTTAGTTTTCAGAACTTAACAACAGGACAAATCAGGACTTACTGAAATCAGGACTTACTGGAAGTCAGAACTTAATATTAGAACTTAAGGTCATATCAGAACTTAAGTGCGGGAAGACTTTCAGATAAGGAATGAAGGTGATTTACAGGAGAAGATCAAGACTAAAACAAAAGAAGATATGCATGGAAAGAGTTAGAAGACTAACACAGACTTAGGGATTACACTATGTGTTATCATTATCGAGAAGATTATACATTGTAACCTAACAGCTCTTAGTGATATTTGTTCATCACTGAGAGAGAACAGCAGTTCATATTGTAACAGAGTTTATTGAATATACTTGATCTTTGTTACATACTTGTGTTAAATTGATTTGATTATATAAACACTGTATTCAACCCCCTTCTACAGTGTTGTGTGACCTAACAAGAACAAATCCGATTCTTTTGAAATGTTCAAAGAATATAAGGCCGAAGTAGAAAAGAAAATATGGGAAAAATATAAAAGTTTTACGATCAGATCATGGAGGAGAATACTTAAACCTCAATTTCAAGAGTTTCTTGAAGGAGTGTGATAGTGTATCATAACTTACTTCTTCTGGAACACATCAATGGAATAGAGATTCTGAGAGGAGAAATCATACCTTGTTGGACATAGTGCAATCGATGATGAGTCAAGCGGATCTTCCATTCAGTTTCTGGGGTTATGCTCTAGAAACGGCGGCATATATACTTAACCAAATTCCGACTAAAGCGGTTCAAAAGACTCCATAAGAGATATGGACTGATAAACGTCATAGCATGTCATTTATGAAAATTTGGGGACGTGAAGCATTTGTAAAACGTTTAGCCTCTGACAAGCTTGGACCAAAATTAGATAGATGCTATTTCATGGGATACCCAAGTGAGAGTAGGGTATAATTTTTATAATCCTTCCGAGAACAAAGTGTTTGTTGCTCGGGCCGCTGTATTTCTTGAGGGAGAACTACTTTCTAAGAAAATCAGTGGGAAGATAATACATCTCGATGAAGATCGAGAACCACATGATAACATTGAACCAGAGTTGGAATAAGATCAGGATGTACATCAAAATGTTGAAAGTAATCTTGTTTAGGAAACACAGGTTATTCGTAGATCTAGTAGGATTCACCATGAGCCCGGGAGAAATTATGAATTTCTTTTGACTCAAGATGGTGATGTGATGCTTACGGATAATGATAAGCCTCTCATCTGCCAAGATGCTATGAACAGTTTAGACTACGAGAGATGGCTAAAGGCCATGAGTCCGAGATAGAATCCATGTATCAAAATAAAGTATTGACTTTAGTTGATCCACTCGAAGGGGTAAACCCTATAGGGTGCAAGTAGGTTTTCAAGAAGAAAACTGACATGGATGGTAAAGTATAGACCTATAAGGTGTAACTAATGGCAAAAGGTTTCAAATAAATTCATGGTATAGACTATGATGAGACTTTTTCACCAGTTTCTATGGTCAAGTCCATCACAATTTTGTTAGCAATAGTTGCTTACTTTGACTATGAGATTTGGCAAATGGATATCAAAACTGCTTTCTTATATGGGAGCCTTGAAAAGGATGTATATATGATACAACCTGAGGGTTTTGTCGATCCAAAGTTTGCTAAGATAGATTGAAACAAGTCTCATGGAGAATGAATATTCATTTTGATAAAATGGTCAAAGAGTTTGGCTTTATTCAAAATGAAGATGAATCATGTGTTTATAAGAAGGTTAGTGGGAGCCATGTGGCATTCCTAGTATTATTTGTAGATGACATATAACAGATATGGAATGACATACCTTCTCTACAGGCTGTTAAGACTTGGTTGAGAAATAATTTCTCGATGAAAGACTTAGGTGGTGCCACCTATATATTAAGGATCAAGATCTATAGAGATAGATTAAAGAGATTAATCGACCTAGTCGGAGCACATACATTGATAAAGTATTACATCATTTTATGATGCAAGAGACAAAGAAAGGATATGTTTCGATGTCTCATGGGATAGTGATCTCAAATAATAATTTTCCTCTAAATCATTAGATGATAAGGGCCGCTTGAGAAAGTTCCGGATGCGTCAGCAATTGGATCTATAATGTGTACAATGATATGTATTTATCCTGATGTTTTATATGCTTTGAGCATGACGATCAAATACCAGTCTAATCAAGGTGAGGGCTGGATAGTTTTCAAGAATATTCGTAAGTACTTAAAGAGGACTAAAGATTTATTTTTGGTGTATGGAGAAGATAGGGAACTGGTTGTAAAGGGTTACAGTGATACTAGTTCTCGAACCTAATTTTTGGACAGACAAGGATGATTATGAGTTTATGTCTGTTTTGTGTTTTGTCTAAATATAATTGATGTTAGCTTGAATAGTTCACAGCAAGAACATTGATGATTCTATGGAAGCCGAATATATTGATATTTTTTGAAACAACCATGAAGACTGTTTAGGCATGTCCTTAGGCAATATCTCCTTATTAATGAGATTAATGGTTAAAGAGATATAAATGTAAAGTGCATATTATGATAGTGTTGTAGACCCACTAACTAAGGCTTTGTCGCAGCATAAGTACGATGGTCATACTAGTTCCATGAGTATTAGATACATGGGTAATTGACTCTAGTGCAAGTGGGAGATTGTTAGTGTTTGTGCCCTAAAGACAACACTATGATGTTTTAGTTTAAGACATTAGGATTATTAATGTTTATGTTCTATCGATTATTCCCTTTATAATTTATTAATTCTTAATTTACTGCGATATAAATGTTAGATTAATAAGTGTCCTTGGAATATGATATGCAATTCTATATCTCTAAGTACGTGACTTAGAAATGAGATTATGAGAATAGTATCAATATTCCTAAAGGTCCCTAGTCGAGTATTATTATTAAGGGACAATAATAATACATTAAGATTGGTGTGTTTATTGACTGATGATCATATCTCATTGATCATAAGTATGATGATACTAAAGTCAAAAACACAGGCAGATATATATATGTACATGGTGATGGACAGACCCAATGTGAGATTCTACATGTCTGTTGTGTCATAAGTAATTCTCTAAGTGATAATGATGTAATGGTCCTTAGACCTGAATTCATTATATTTCTATACGAGAATTAATATACATTGATTCCATTAAAAGTTATCCTTGACCGGGTAATGATAAAAGTGGACATTGGGTATATTATGAATCGTATGAGAAATATGAATGATCTAGATGGGATTTAACCCTCCTATTTTAGGAGTGATATTATTAGCCTCTTGTGTGAGCTAGACTATGAAATGCGTGGCCACACTCAAATGTTGATTTGATATGATAGTCTACTCATTGATCAAGGAAACTTGGATTAAACTATGATGAGGATGACACATTACATGCCTCTAGTTTAATCTATAATATTTGGTTAAAGGGATTATATTACATTACACATTATTCATAAAAGGTTTAATCGATCACCGATTCAATTATTATTATTTGGGTAGCAATGATGTATTACTAGATGCCGCTCATTATTTACGTTTTTAAATTAGATTTAAAATTTGTTGCCAACGTAATAATAACCTGTAGGATCACACACTAAGAATGCTTGAAGGATTCTTTAATTTAAATTGAATTTAAATTATATTAAAGTAATTCAAATTATTTATAATATTAATTAAGTATGACTTAATTAATTAAGTATGACTTAATTAATTAGATAAATATTGATATTCGAATTTACTAATATTAATTATGAAATTTATTTGTTAAATAATTAAGTGAGACTTAATTATAATACAAATAGAAATTTTCAATTAATAATAACTCCTAATTAGTTAAAAGTTATAATTCATTTTTCTACTCTCTATATAGTATCTCTTGTGTGGATGATTTTTTGGGTGTGCAAGACTTTTACTAAAACCCTAGCCACTAAGAGAGAAGATGGAGAGAGCAAGAAGAAATGGGTTTGTGCTAGTACACATCCAATCCTTGAGTTCAAGCATTCGTGTGGATACCGATAGAGCGTAGATCGCGAGAGCGGGATGCGTGGTGATTGAACAAGCTTTGGATCTCCATTAGTCAACCAATTTGTAAAGCTTCTTAAGATAAACAATCTGATCTACGGATTAAATATCTATTTTTCGCATGGATCCTGCGATGGGTTTTAAAAATTCTGCTTTTTCACGTTTTTAGTTACTTTTCCGTTGCGTTTATGTGCTCGAAACCCAACAATTCTAACCGTAAAATGGTTGAATGCCTTGTTTCCGTCAATACTTCCTCACCAAAGAGATCTCTTCTAATTGACTTATTTAATACTTCAAGAGCTTGGATATCGGATAGTGTGTTTGACTCATTAAGGATGCCTTGGCCGACGGGCGAATTTCAATAGCTCTACCTTGTTGAGAAGATAGATCTAGTAACTGTTTAGTTGCCTTTTTAGCCAGAGATTCCTTTTGAGAAGATACGTGGAGGTTTGTAGTTGTCTCAGGAAATTTACTTCTTTGCTTCAAAGGAGACAGAGCTGTGGGTTCTCTCAAAGTACCTTCCTTATTTACTGCATCTAGTGCAGTTTCTCCATATATATGCATAGGGTCCTTATACTCCAGGGTTTGGGCTAAGAGAGTTAAGGGTGTTTGATTGGGCTCTAGAGGGTGGTTATGAATTTGTGGCATTCCAAATTCACTCCCTCTCATATCTATTTGTTCAATAAGTAACTGTGTGTGATGTGGGTCAAGATGTAATTGATCTATACTAATAAAATCAGAGCATGCTTCATAAGTATTACTCATAGCAGATGTACCCATACTTGAGAAAGCTGGTCTGTAGATAGATGTATCAGAGTGAGTAGACTCAGTAGCTTGAGGAGGTTGTCTAGCAGCTTCAGGTTGAGGTTGTGGAGAATTTTCAGGTTCAGCTTCTTGTTCTGGTTCAACTTCATCCTCTGCTTGATCACCATGTTCAGGCTCAAGTTGATCTGCTTCTTCATTCACATTCTCTTCAGGTGCATGAGCAATGTTTTCCTGTGGTGCATTATCAGCTTGAGGTTCATCTTCATCATCTTTATCTTTATATTGAGCATTAATGGTAGCAAAGACATATGTCATGTGCTCTGTTAGGAAAGCAGCATTTGTATTTGAATAGTTTCATTTCCTGTGCAATTTAGTCACTATCAACGGGGACAAGATAGGAGAATCTTCCAAGATGTCACTATGAGTTGATGCCTTTTGTGCTTCTAATAGTTTTCCATTGAGCACAATATGAAGAAACCTTGTGTATAAGATAAAGTTTTGATGCTGAGATTGGTTCTCCAAAATGTGCTTCATGAATAAACGCCTAAAGTTGATGTGAAGATTATTTGCGACAGCAACCCCAACAATTTGATTGAAATTAGTCAGTCCATTGAATCCACCAGTCTTGGGATCCAAGCAGTGAGATAATATGTTGAAGAACAGATTCCATTCTTTTGGAAGATGACTCTTGTTGAAGTGTTTAGGAAAATCATCATTCCCTGTCAATGTGCTTCTTATTCCTCTGAAGAAGCTGAGTAATTCCCAGTCTTCTGGAATGGCATCAAAATTATCATGAGGTATTTGAAGATGTTTATTTAAATCGTCTTATGTGATTCTGATGGTATCATCACCAATAACAAAGGAAAAAGCCAGTTGTTCACCATCAGAGGAGTTTGTAGTTCTATGCACATGCCTGAGAAGCTCAACATTTAATTTCACATTAGTAGTTAATGCGAAGCGCACAATGGAGTGTTCATTTAGAAAACGGATCCATGTCTCAAAATGTGCCATTTTAACTAGATCACGTTTAATAATTGAAACAAAATTTGTGCCATTTTAACTGGATCATGTTCAATAATAAAAATAAAATTTATTTTTGGAATCTGAATATTATTCGCCATTTAATTAAAAATGAGAATAAAATTTGGATTTAAAACAAATAAATATGTACCCTTCGAATTATAAGATAGATAAAATAGACTAAAATATTTTGAACAACTTTTTAAAAGAATTAACCAAATGAGGCCTTAAGAAGAAATTAACAAGAACAAGGTTAATTCGATCTCTACAAACACCCAGTGGAATTTGTTAAAAAATGTCTCAAATTAATCCTTGTTCTCTGGGCTTTTAGAATCTCTAAATATTATAAATTTCAGCAGAGTTTTGTTACAGATTTGATCAAAGTAAAAATTTCTTCTTCTTCCCTTGCGGCTGAACTGTGTGTATATAACAAAAAAACAATCGGCTATATGTATATATACTTCACAGAAATCAAGTTGAAATGCTAAGTGCTATGTGGCGACTGAGAGGGTTATGGGAATTCTGTGGCGACCAGGGAGGCATCCTGTGGCGACAACAGAGAAATAACTTAGAATTTTCTAAGTGTTCTCTATGTGGCGACCAAGGATCTCAATCATATGACGACTACAGAAGAAACACTAAGAATTTTCTAAGTGCTCTCTCTGTGGCGACCAAGGATCCCTGGTGTGATCCTATGGCGACCAACACTTTGTGGCGACCAAGGAGCCACAGTATCCCCTTTAGAGGTTACTCAGTTCCCTGTGGCGACCACTGCATGCACTTAACCAATTATTTCACAGAATTACACTTATTAAAAAAATATAATTTTGTGCTACTAACAAATCACAATTATTTTTCACTACTTATACAAATATTATCATTAAATTGATAATACTATATTTTTGTGAAAAATGATTATGCTGCAGATTAAATTAATTTCAATCAACCCCTTTAAATATTAATTATTTAAATTCCACTGAAATTAAATTACATATCTTTATCAATATGAATGTGCTAAAATATATATATATATATTTGGATGCAAGTACATAAATGATTGAATTAAGAGAAATAATTAATGGCATGTAAATTCAGATGTCCTTAAAATATTGAAATTAAATAACAAGTGAATTTAACCCAGATAAATTGCAGTTTCTGACTTCTAAAATTAATTAGAAAGATTTAACATCCCAAGCTCACCAACCAACTTAGAGAAAGTGTTTTCATCAAGTGGTTTTGTGAAGATGTCTACAATTTGATCCTCTGTGGGTACAAAATGTAACTCCACAGTGCCATTTATGGCATGCTCTCTGATAAAGTGATACCTGATATCAATGTGCTTTGTTCTTGAGTGCTGAACTGGGTTGTTTGAGATTGCTATTGCACTTGTATTGTCACAGAATATTGGGATCTTCGATACCAACAGACCATAATCCCGGAGTTGGTTCCTCATCCACAAAATTTGAGCACAACAGCTCTCAGCAACTATGTATTCAACTTCAGCAGTTGATGTGGATACTGAGTGTTGCTTTTTGCTATTCCAGGATACCAATTTTCTTCCAAGAAACTGACAGCTTCCTGATGTACTTTTCCGGTCAATCTTACAACCTACAAAATTTGAATCTGTATAGCCAACTAGGTCAAAACCTGTACCTTTAGGGTACCAAATTCCAAGATTTGGAGTTCCCTTAAGGTACCTAAATATCCTTTTAACAGCTATAAGATGAGACTCTTTTGGTTCAGCTTGAAATCTAGCACATAATCATGTTGTAAACTGAAAGGAATATGTCCTAAGTCCAATCATGTATTAGGATTTAGGAATAACTTTTTATGTAATCTGTTTGATTTCATTGATATTAATAAAAGACTTGTTTTGTTTTTATTACGGGCTTTATCTATTTAAGTGTTTAAATAAGATATACCATAGTTTAGAGTAAAGCTTTTTATGGATTATGATGAGATCATAATAGTGAGACCTAAAAGATGATAACTCTAAACTTAAATAGTTCCTGGTCGTAGGATTACTAACTGGTAATTAATAATCCGCAAAGATCGGTACATACTATGCTTGCTTCATTATGAAGGATGTCTGTTCTCATAGACATTTGTGTGGTGACACTATAGCTAGTATGTAGGTGCTTATTATAGAATAAGTTCACTGAACATGACTCGCACAGCTGAACAACTGATGGAGTTCACTCACGTGTCAGCAGTTGTTCACATAGTGATAGTTGTACAAGTATCCTTAGACTTGAGGTCATCATAGTCATCTTGTGTACACTGAACTATGCTTTGGTTTAGTTCTTAGTCTCCAGGGACAATTATTAGGGCTCTACTGGGTATAGGAATTTGTACACGAAGATAGTGTATGATCAATAAAGGATCTACCCCTTCCAGTGAAGGAAGCGAATGTTCAAGGCTGATCCACTTATGCTAGTTCAGGAATCTCTGGCCAGAGTGAATGAAATTAGAAAGGAGTTTCTAATTTGCATAGAACTAAGCATAGTAAATGGTAAGCAAGTAATTGAATTAGATAGGCTTGACAAGAGATCCATGTTTGTATTTAATTGGGACATTGTAGGGTAGAAGGAGTTTATTGTACGGTAACTATTCACTGAATAGGTTCTTGGTATTCTAAGCAGTGAATTCATATTATCCGGATAGTCGCGATATGCTGAGAAATATCTCTCACGATGTAGAATAAATGTGATTAATTAATTAATCATATTTAATAAATTAGAGAATTTATATAAATAATGATAAAATAGTTTTATTATTATTTATTTCTACTACCGGCTTAATATTGAACCTACAGGGTCACACCATAAAAGAGAATGATTTAATGGTGGAGAAATTAATTAATAATGGCTGATAATTATTTATTTATGAAATAAATAATTAATTGGCAAATTTAATAATTGATTAAATGAGATTTAATTGATTATAAATTAATTAAGAAAAGTTCTTAATATTATTAATTAAAGGATTTAATTTTTGGAAATTAAATCAAGAGAGAAAATTATTTCTAAAGTGTTTAGAAAAAGGATTAATAATTAAAAGGTGTTTTAATTATTAATGAGAATAATAAATGGGATAATAATAATATTATTTATGGGAAAATTTCAGCTGAAAATTTTGCCTATAAATATACTATTATAAACCCTATTTTCATTCGAACCCCAAAACCCAAAAAGTTTGGAAAACCCAATTCTCTCCACCTCCTTCCTCCTCCTTAACATCGTTTTCTTGGTGGATACCGGTGGAGTACTTCACACTTGAGGAGCAACTGCTAAGGATCTCTGATCGTTGTCTCCGAATTATTTTAAAGGTTAGATTCGATCCTTATATTTTTACCACGATTTATATGCTTTTATTTGGATTTTATATGTGTAAAAGTGTTTTGCCATGCCCCCGCTGCGATTAAAATCCAACAATGGTATCAGAGCATAGGTTGTATGCATATAGATCTGTGGTAAAAATTTCAGAATTTTATGTGCTTGTATGAATTAATTATGATTTTTACAAGTTATATCATGGATTAATTTTGTCTGATGAGAAATCGTTTCTCATAATAATTTTGAATGTTGATCTAGGTTCTACAAGTGTTGTAGATCGTCTGGGTATTTTTTTCATAATTTTAGGATGTATAGATTTTTTATTATGAATTTTTGAAGTTGTTTTAAATAAATTCGTAATTAAATATAGTATATATATATGTATATTCAGTTGTATATATATATATATCTATTTGTACATCTGCTGTGTTTGTATTGCCTGTCTACTACTGCACGGAAAAAGACACAGGACAGGGATGACAGCAAAGGTACGGAGGCACGGAAATCCGTGCGAGGGAAAAGACGGCGGCGGCTGCAGAAAAGAAAAAAATAAAATAAAAAAAATAAAGGGGTGTCGCGCATTCCGGGAATGCGTTACACCCTGTGGCACATTCACGGAATGCGTTACACCCTTTAATTGGTTAAAAGGGTTGTAACGCATCACTGGAATGCGTTACAGGGCTTGTAACGCGTTCCTGTAATGCGTTACAGCCCGACTGTCCATATTAAAATTGATTTTCTGGGAGTTTCGTAACTCCGTTTTGGGCGTGCAATATACCGTTGGATTCGTTTTTCCGAGACGGATCTAATGGAGTGATCAATTTTAGTTTATATAAAAGTTTTGAACTGTTTATATTTCCAAAAGTGTTTTAAAGCTGTTTTAACTGTTTTAACTGCTTTTAAATGCTTCATGTGATACATAGAGATGTATAATGCTTAGACTAATGTGCTAGATGATATAACATGCCTACCTTGATGTTTATTCATGTTTATATATGTGATATATGCTTAGTTTATCATGCGATGATAGATTTAGGTGAACTTAAATGAACATAAGGCATTTGTTAGACAACCTAGTATAGTGAAATTGTTTCATAACCTTAATAATAATATTAAGAATACAATCATGAGATTCTTGTGTTTATGAAACACGTAATTGAATATGAATTTTCGATATGAGAGAAAGGATGATTCTGTCAACAACAGATTTCTATCTGTAAGAAAGGGTTATTAAGTGACGCCTCTTGACAATGCTCCACCTGATCTGGGAATCATCAAATTATTGATTATTGATTTGAAATATTTAATTTAAAAGGAAGAATCTCTTTATAATATGATTATGATTGTAACGTAATATAATCCCTCTAAAATTAAATAATATCAAGTAGTAATTGGCCAATGATACAACGGGCTTGTGTCGGTCATAGCCTTCCAACATGATAGAAAAGTAGTTCTTATTTTTAAATCATTGTCGGTTCGTGCTACAGCCGAGGGCTTTGATTTGGAAATAAGAAATACTTGTCTATTACATAGAGATGTGTACATTGAATAAGAATCTAAAGGTCGGTACGTGCTACAGCCGTGGGCCTTTGGGGACTGATTCAACTGTACGGAATGTTGGGTTAGACTTGACTTAGAATATTGAGTTTGTCGTGCCACAGCCGAGACTCAATTATTCAAGAGGCTAAAGTTTGATTAGGGAATAACATAAGATGTAATTGACAAGAGTTGTCTGCCTATTGAACATTACATGGCGGTTCGTGTTACAGCCGGGGTTGTGTAATGGAATGTAGGATCCATATTCCCACTAGCATTATGAATGCTTAATTTTTCACGTAGGGGGTTGAATAAATTACATAAACTAGTGGGAGCCACTTATAAATAAAGACCCGATTCATATAGTGTTTTAAAATGAAATCGAATATTTGCTAAGTGTTGTTATGTGTTTATCATTTACAGATTTACTTTGTACGTTATGTCTTCCGCACTATCACTCAGGAGCATACTGGATGCTCACAAATTGACTGGTCCTAATTATGCTGACTGGCTTCGAAACTTGAGAATTGTTCTCAGGATTGAGAAGCTGGAATACGTGATTGACTCTCCTAAGCCTACTGAACCTGCTAGTGATGCACATAATGATGAACATGTTGTGTATCGTAAGTGGATAGATGATGCAAATGTTGCTCAATGCATCATGCTAGCTTCCATGAACATTGAGCTACAGAAGCAACATGAGCATATGGATGCTCACACTATCCTCATGCATCTACAAGAGTTGTATGATGTGGCAGGGAGGACAGCTCGATATGAGATATCGAAGGAGCTGTTCGGTTGTAGGATGTCTGAGGGATCATCTGTGAATGACCATGTACTTAAGATGATCAATTTGATTGAACGTCTTGGACAACTTGGTTTTGCCATGGATGGGGAGCTGAGCCAAGACTTGGTCTTGCAATCGCTTCCGAGTTCGTTCTCGCAGTTTGTTGTGAACTTTCACATGAATAAGTTGGATGTCAGCCTGCCTGAACTCCACAACATGTTGAAGACTGCGGAATCGAATTTTCCCCCTAAGAAGAGTTCTGTTCTTCTAATTGGTGAAGGTTCCAATCCTAAGAAAAGGAAGAGGAACTCTTCCAAGAAGAAGAAAGTAGGTGAGAAAACGCCGGTTCCACCAAAAGCTGAAGACCCCAAGAACAAAGTTGTTTGCTTTCACTGTAACAAGGTGGGGCACTGGAAGAGGAACTGCAAGGTTTACCTTGCAGAATTGAAGAAGAAGAAGGGTAGTGAGACTACCGCTTCTGATTCAGGTATGTTCATGATAGAAGTGAATATGTCATTAAATCAAATTTCTACTTGGGTATTAGATACCTCCTGTGGTTCTCAAATCTGCAATTTGTTGCAGGGACCAAGGAGAAGTAGGACTCTTGAGGAAGAGGAGGTGATTCTACTGATGGAAAATGGAGCAAGAGTTGCTGCTGAAGATGTAGAATCATTTCATTTACATATGCCTACGGGCAAGACTATTATTTTAAATAATTGTTATTTTGTTCCCTCGATTGTGAGGAATATTATTCCCATGTTAGACTTAGCTGGATTTTCATTTATTATTGAGAATAATGAATGTTCTATTCTTAGAGATAATATTCTTTATGGACGTGGTACTTTAAATAAACGTCTGTATAAATGTGACATAATTTACTTCAGATTGAACAAACTAATAAAAGAAAAGGGATGATGAAAATCTCACTTTATAGTGGCACTGCAGTCTCCATTTAGTAGACATGGAGAGAGGACTGCAAATTTGCTAGGAATGGTACACACAGATGTATGTGGACCAATGTCTACGCAAGCCATGGGTGGATTTTCATACTTCATTACTTTCATAGATGATAGATCTGGATTCGGATATGTGTTTGATGAAACACAAGTCTGAGGCCTTTGAAAAGTTCAAAGAATATAAGTATGAAGTGGAGAAATAACCAAACATAGTATTATAACTCTTCGATCAGATCGAGGTGGTGAATACTTTAATGGAGTGTTTTTAGATTATCTCAAAGTAAATGGTATAGTCTCCCAGTGGACTCCTCCAGATTGGTATCTGAAAGGAGAAATCGAACTTTGTTAGACATAGTTCGGTCCATGATGAGCTATACAAATCTTCCAGTATTCCTATGGGGTTATGCATTGGAAACCTCAGCATATTTACTGAATAAGGTGTCTTCCAAATCTGTTCCTCAAACTCCGTATGAGATATGGAAAGAAAGGAAACCGAGTCTTAAACACGTTAAGATTTGGGGATGTCCAGCTTACGTCAAGTAAGTTGACCCAGATAAGCTGGAATATCGATCCGTAAAATATAGTTTTATGGGATATCCTAAAGAGACTTTAGGGTATTACATTTACACCGATCATCGGGTGTTTGTCTCCAGACATGCTACCTTCTTGGAAAAGGAGTTTATCCTTGAAGGAAACAGTGGGAGCAAAATTGAACTTGATGAAGTTCAAGAAGCACAAACTACTACAGATCGAGTGGAAACACCTGTTCTGACTGAACAACCTTTTGTGGAACAGCCCATTCATAGATCAGGGAGAGTGTCTCGCCAACCTGAGAGGTATTATGGCCTTGTCATTGAGAATGACAATGAGTTGTCGATCATTGATGATGACGACCCTGTGACCTATAATGAGGCTATGAGTAGTGTTGACTCAAAGAAATGGCATAGTGCCATGAAATCCGGAATGGAATCTATGTATACAGTATACGAAAGAATGATTGGAGCAGATGGCCAGGTGGAGACCTATAAGGCCAGGCTTGTGGCAAAAGGATTCAAACAAAGGCAATAGATTGACTTTGATGAAACCTTTTACCTGTAGCCCTGTTAAAATTAGTTCGGATTTTGCTTGCGATTGCTGCTTACTACGACTATGAGATCTGGCATATAGCCATATGGTTTTCTTTCCGAGGGAAATAAAAACCTAGTGTGACTGTGAACCATATGTGGTTTAAAGCAAGCTTCTCGTAGATGGAATATCCGTTTTGATGAGACAATCAAAGAGTTTGATTTTATCAAAAACGTAGATGAACCATGCGTCTACAAAAGGGTTAGTGGGAGCGCGGTAACATTTCTTATATTGTATTGAAATAGAGTTGACACACATAACAACATAGCAGACCTACTCACAAAGCTACTTTCTGAAAGTCACTTTGATCGTCATAAAGACTAGATGGGTATTAGATACTAGAGTGATTGGCTTTAGTACAAGTGGGAGATTGAAAGGAATATATCCTAAGTCCAATCATGTATTAGGATTTAGGAATAAATTTTTATGTAATCTGTTTTGATTTCATTGATATTAATAAAAGACTTGTTTTGTTTTTATTACGGGCTTTATCTATTTAAGTGTTTAAATAAGATATACCATAGTTTAGAGTAAAGCTTTTTATGGATTATGATGAGATCATAATAGTGAGACCTAAAAGATGACAACTCTAAACTTAAATAGTTCCTGGTCGTAGGATTACTAACTGGTAATTAATAATCCGCAAAGATCGGTACATACTATGCTTGCTTCATTATGAAGGATGTCTGTTCTCATAGACATTTGTGTGGTAACACTATAGCTAGTATGTAGGTGCTTATTATAGAATAAGTTCACTGAACATGACTCGCACAGCTGAACAACTGATGGAGTTCACTCACGTGTCAGCAGTTGTTCACATAGTGATAGTTGTACAAGTATCCTTAGATTTGAGGTCATCATAGTCATCTTGTGTACACTGAACTATGCTTTGGTTTAGTTCTTAGTCTCCAGGGACAATTATTAGGGCTCTACTGGGTATAGGAATTTGTACACGAAGATAGTGTATGATCAATAAAGGATCTACCTCTTCCAGTGAAGGAAGCAAATGTTCAAGGCTGATCCACTTATGCTAGTTCAGGAATCTCTGGCCAGAGTGAATGAAAATAGAAAGGAGTTTCTAATTTGCATAGAACTAAGCATAGTAAATGGTAAGCAAGTGATTGAATTAGATAGGCTTGACACGAGATCCATGCCTTGTATTTAATCGGGACATTGTAGGGTAGAAGGAGTTTATTGTACGGTAACTATTCACTGAATAGGTTCTTAGTATTCTAAGCAGTGAATTCATATTATCCGGATAGTCGCGATATGCTGAGAAGTATCCCTCACGATGTAGAATAAATGTGATTAATTAATTAATCATATTTAATAAATTAGAGAATTTATATAAATAATGATAAAATAGTTTTATTATTATTTATTTCTACTACCGGCTTAATATTGAACCTACAGGGTCACACCATAAGAGAGAATGATTTAATGGTGGAGGAATTAATTAATAATGGCTGATAATTATTTATTTATGAAATAAATAATTAATTGGCAAATTTAATAATTGATTAAATGAGATTTAATTGATTATAAATTAATTAAGAAAAGTTCTTAATATTATTAATTAAAGGATTTAATTTTTGGAAATTAAATCAAGAGAGAAAATTATTTCTAAAGTGTTTAGAAAAAGGATTAATAATTAAAAGGTGTTTTAATTATTAATGAGAATAATAAATGGGATAATAATAATATTATTTATGGGAAAATTTCAGCTGAAAATTTTGCCTATAAATATACTATTATAAACCCTATTTTCATTCGAACCCCAAAACCCAAAAAGTTTAGAAAACCCAATTCTCTCCACCTCTTTCCTCCTCCTTAACATCGTTTTCTTGGTGGATACCGGTGGAGTGCTTCACACTTGAGGAGCAACTGCTAAGGATCTCTGATCGTTGTCTCCGAATTATTTTAAAGGTTAGATTCGATCCCTATGTTTTTACCACGATTTATATGCTTTTATTTGGATTTTATATGTGTAAAAGTGTTTTGTCATGCCCCCGCTGCGATTAAAATCCAACACAAACATAATATCTGGTATACTTGTTGTGAGATAAAGTAATGAGCCTATCATACCTCTATAGCTTGTGATGTCAACTTTCTTACCAGTTTTGTCCTGATCAAGCTTGGAGGCTGTTCACATGGGAGTCTTTGCTGGAGTTGAATCTTCCAGATTATACTTCTTGAGAAGTTCTCTGATATACTTGGATTGACAAATGAATATACCATCTTTCCTTTGGCTCACTTGTAATCCAAGAAAGTAGTTCAACTCTCCCATCATGCTCATCTCGTACTTACTCTGCATTAGCTTAGAGAATCTCTTGATCATTAGTAGAACCAAATATAATATCATCAGTATATACTTGAACTAATATCATATCAGATTTATGCATTTTATGAAACAGAGTTTTATCTATGACACCTCTATTAAAACCATTTTCAAGTAAAAACTTAGAGAGAGTGTCATACCATGTCATTGGTGTTTGCTTAAGACCATAGAGAGCTTTGAATATGAAGTATATAAAATCAGCCATATTTGGATCTTCAAAACCTGGAGGTTGTTCTACATACACTTCTTCTTTTAGCTCTCCATTCAGGAATGCACTCTTTACATCCATTTGATAAACTTTGAATTCTGAATGTGCTGCGAATGCCAGAAACATCCTGATTGCCTCAAGTCTAGCCACTGGTGCATAGGTTTCATCATAATCTATACCCTCTTCTTGAGAGTAACGTTTAGCTATCATTCTGGCCTTGTTTCTTGTTACAATGTGATCTTCATCTAGCTTGTTCCTGAATACCCATTTAGTGCCTATCACTGACTTGTTCTTTGGTCAGGGTACCAGCTTCCATACCTTCTATCTCTCAAACTAATTGAGTTCTTCTTGCATAGAAATAACCCAATCTGGATCTACCAGTGCCTCATCCACTTCTTAGGTTCCATTTCTGAAAGAAACCCTGAAAAGTGACATTCATTCTGAGTGGCATGTCTAGTTCTTACTCTTGTGTCAGGATCACCAATGATCAACTCAAACGGATGGTCTCTGTTCCAAACTCTTTGACGAGGCAGATATGATCTTGATGTTTCCCCTTGTTCAGTCTGATGTTGAGTGTAAACTATAGATCCTCTTCCTGCTCCCCCTGAGTTGCTGTCACCATGACTGGATGATTCTGATCTTGGTGTAGTGGTTTTTGAAAGTGTTCCTGTATGATTATCATAATCATTATTTCCACCATTACTACAACTTGATCTTGAATCAGCATTGCCATGTGCTGTAGATGTAGTTCTAGCAATCCCAGGTTCTATTATCTCCAAAGGATCATCTGATAGATTTTTAAATTCCAGAGATTCAGAATCATTTTCTCTTTGCAAGCTTGCCAATTTGGTGTCGTCGAATGTTACATTAAGGCTTTCAATAACCTTCTGATCAGTAATCATATAAACCCTGTAAGCTTTAGATTCTAGAGAATAGCCAAAAAATATGCCTTCTTCTGCCTTAGCATCAAACTTTCCTAGATGCTCATTTCCTTCCTTCAGCATAAAACATTTAGCACCAAACACATGAAAGTATTTCAGTGTTGGTTTCTTGTCAGCCATTATCTCATAAGGAGACTTGTCATGATCTTTATTAATCAGGGTACGATTTTGGGTGTAACACGCTGTGTTGACAGCTTCAGCCCAGAAGTAAGTAGAAAGTCTTGATTCACTTAGCACAGTCCTTGCTGCTTCAACCAAGGTACGATTCTTCCTTTCTACTACCCCATTTTATTATGAAGTTCTTGGAGCTGAATACTGTCTCGAAATACCTTTTTCTATACAGAATTCATTTAGAAATGCATTCATGAATTATATCCCATTATCTGATCTGATCTTCCTGACAGGTAATTTCGCTTTCAACTCAATTTTTTTTATATGATCCACTATCAGCTGAGGTGCTTCATCCTTGGATTGTAAGAACAACACCCATGTGTATTTGGAGAAGTCATCGACCATCACTAAAGCATATCTTTTCCTTGATAGTGACAACACATTCACTGGACCAAATAAATCCATGTGAATCAACTGAAGAGGTTCATTTATGCTTGTCATTTCCTTGCTTCTGTGTGATGCTTTCTTTGATTTCCCCTTTTCACATGCTTCACAGAGTCCTTCTTGACAGAATTCCATCTGTGGTAGTCCTCTAACTAATTCTCTCTTGACCAGAGAGTTCATTGTCTTGAATTTCAAGTGCGAGAGCTTCTTGTGCCATAACCAACTTTGTTCTGATGAAGTTTTGTTGTAGAAACATCTGATTACTCCATCACAGGTAGACTTCAAGTTAGCTACGTACAGATTACCTTTCCTTACTCCCTGTAAATCAAGCTTATCATCTTTCCTGTGAAAGATCAAACATCTTTATGATCTGAAATTGACATTGTATCCCTTGTCACAAAACAGACTTATGCTCAGAAGATTATGCTCCAATCTTTCCACAAGAGAGATGTTTTTAATGATGACATTTCCAAATTACCATATCCCTTAGTAAATCCTTTGTTTTCATCTCCAAAGGTAACTATAGGGCCAGCTTTCTAAACCATTCATGTGAGCAGGGACTTTTCTCCTGTCATGTGCCTAGAACACCCACTGTCCAGAATCCACATGATCTTTTACTTTCTTACCTTACTCTACAAACACAGATTGATTAAGAATACTTTGGTACCCAAGATTTCTTGGGTCCTGAAGGTTTAGGGGTAGAAACAAGATCAATAAATGAAACTTTGGCAGGCTTAGCTTTCACTCTGACTGACTCCTTCTCAGTGCTAGTCTTATCAGAGATGTTAGACTTAGAGACAGGAGGTACCACAGTCTTAGCCTGTGTGTGCTCATTACCCATGCTTGTCTTAGTGTTAGTGCAAGTGCTAGAAGTTGTATAAAAGCTTTAAAATATTCAGACATGGTAACAAATGCACATGGCATACATCCAACTACACCATAGGGCTCATGAAAGCTAGGCATGTTAGGCATGGCAGGCATACTGAAAGATGCAACAGATTCTACTTTAGCTTTAGTGCATGCATGTATAAGGTGTGCAGCAGAATTGCAATTATTACATAACTTCCTAGATGCAGATGAGGAAGATACAAAGTCAGATTTCTTATTTACAGCAACCTTGCCATTTCCGTTCTTCTTAGTCTTAACCTTAGCACCCTCACCAGTCCTAGAGTTAACTATGGGGTTTGGTTTCTTAAGTGTGTCAGGTTCCTTACTATCCACCTTATTACCTAGGTCAACTATGGATTTGGCTTTACTAGCTGGAGCCTTAGGAGTCTTAGGGGATTCCTCTTCCTTCTCTATATCTTCAACAATCAATTCCTCATTGATTAGCAAACTTACTTCATCCAAAGGTTCCTCTTCATCCAAATCAGTATCATCCCAGCTTTTTCCTTCAGCAATGTATGCTCTTCCCTTTTCCTTCACCACATAAGCATTCAGCTTCTGTTTCAGCTTCTCATTCTTCCTTTTCAAATCTTCATAAGTTTCCTTCTTTTCATAGGAGTCATTTGATTTTGCTGCATTGGGCTTTCTGCAATTAGATACAAAGTGCCCTAACTCATTACAGTTGTAGCATCTAGTTTTACTCTTATCTATCCAACTTGACTTGTAGCCTCCTCGGGAGCTTGACCCTGATGAGTAGCTTCCTTTCTGAAATCTTCCTGATGAACCCCTTGGTTTATAGTTGGGCTTTCTTCTGAATCTAACATGACTAAATTTTGCAGCCATGTATGCCATAGATTTGTCCTCCAACTGTTCAAGTTCTTCCTAAGTGTAAAACTCATTTTCATCCTCTTGATCACCATGAGCAATTTCAGCTACGACAATTTCTTTAATTGTTGAGGAGGGTGCAACCTTACTTTCTTGGATTTCAGGTTCACGAACTACAAGTGTAGTGGTTTTTGCAAGTGTCGTACTCTTACTCTCAATAGAAGCAGGTCCATTGATTATAGCTCTCTGCTCTTGCTCCATCTCATGTGTTCTTAGCCTTCCATAGATCACATCCAGGGATATAGTAATAAAATCTGCCCTTTCCCTGATTGAAGTGTTCTTTTGTTCTAGGTGAACTGGGAGCGTCAGCATAAACTTTCTGTTAGACTCTCGTATAGGGCAAACTTTTCCTTGCAGCTTTAATTCACTTAACAGTCTTGTATATCTCTCAAAGAGTGAAGACAGTGCTTCTCCGGGTTGAAGTTTGAATGCCTCATACTGAGTCGTCAGAATATCCATCCTGTTTTCTTTGACTTCTTCTTTACCTTCCATTAAAAGCTCAATGGTATCCCACATGTCTTTTACACTGTTACATCCTAGAAGTTGATGACTCATATCTTTATCGGTCGATTCCACAATTATGAGTTGAAGGCTTGTGTCCAAATTTATCAACTTCTTGTCAGTTTTCGTATATTTAGACGGATCCCTAGGAGTGGATGAGGAAGGAATTCTCACATCAATTATGGTTGTGGATTCAGCAACTACTTACATCGGAACATAAGGGCCATTCAGTAATATCCTAATATAAAGTGGATTCGAAGCTTTCATAAACAACATCAACTTTTTCTTCCATAAGTTGTAATTATCTCTATCGAATGGGGGAACCTTTATACTTCCAATTCTTTGGTTGTTCATCATCTTGGCGGAATTAAATTATTTAAAGTTCAAAAATTTCAAGAAATGAAAATTTTTTAAATTAAAAAATTCAAGAAATTTTCAAGAACTTATTTCTTTCTCCGGATCTTGATTTGTATGTCAATAAACAAGCTCTGATACCAATTGTTAGTCCCAAAGTATCGTAGAAGGGAGGTTGAATACGATACCTATAATCTTTTCAATTCGTTTATAAGTTCTTCGTTAAAAGTTCAGAATTAAATAAGACATAAAACAATTCGAGGAAGATATTGTTTATTAATATAATCCTTGAGGTTGCTACAATCTAATCAATAAATTGATTAACTACAATAAATTCAGCAGCATAACAATATATTTACAAGCTTAATAAATGAGGGGCTTTAATAGAGCTCTCGTAAACTGAATTGTGTTGCTGAAGAAGATGACTGACTAATGAATTGCATTCAATCAGCTTCTGTTGTAAACTTCCGAATTCAATGGACAGGTTGCATGTTTGTGTCCACTCATTCAATTTAAATTTGATGCAATTAAAATCAATGACTACACAACTCTTCTATGGCGACCTGAGCAAGCTTCTATGGTGACCAGTGTCTCTGTAGAGCTCTATGGCAACTGCATATGTTTTATGGTGACCAGGGGATCTTCTATGGCGACCAAGTGATCTTTTATGGCGACCAAGTGAACTTCTATGGCGACCAAGAGATTCACTTGAAGTTCTGAGATAATCAAAGGCTCTATGGCGACTAGGTAGCTACAGAGGCTTCTTCTGTGGCGACTAAAGTCTATGGCGACCAGGTACCTTAGAGAATCTCTATGGCGACCACTGTGGTGCCTTAGAGAGATTCTCTATGGCGACTAGGTAGAAGACTATTATGACTTAGAATATTCTTGCTTTTGTCAAACCATTCTTCATTGTATCAACATTTTCTTCTGTAACTGAATCAAAATTCTTTCTTGAATACTGATGTTTGGTGCACTAGTTTGGTTCAAAAACAACTAGAATTGAGAGAATCCTACTTCAATTTGTCTTGTGTTTTCGAGCCGATACAGATTGGTGTTTATCCATTGCTTCTTTCACTGAACCCTTGATCTGTAACACTTGAAATCAATTCATGTAACTGATGTTTAAAGTCCCTTGTTGTCTTATTCTTCATGGCTGCTTGAACATGACAATGAACTTCTTCCCATGATCTGTTAGAGGACTTAAAGAGTCAATTGCATCATCTGGTTCTTTATATTTATCATGTCTTCATCTGTAGGGTTCCTATGCTTCACAGTTTAAGATTGTTTATCTGTTTCTGTTTTGTTAAGTTATAAATCCTCGATTACATGTTACATTACATTATGCTTTACACTTCATCATGCCATTGTTGAATGGACTTTTCATTTAGAGGCTCTTGTTCTTCAATATCTGATGTATCACTTTGAGGTGCAGATTCTTGTGTGATTACATCATTAGTTGTAGTTGTTGTATCCCTTTGAGATATAGGTTCTTGTGTGCTTGATCCAGGGAAAAGACCTTTCCCTTGCAGCCTCTTGACACTCTCTTCAACTTGCTCATGAGAGATCTCCCTTGCTCTCTTCTTTTGCTGCTTGACAGGAGAATTAGATAAATTTACAGGTGCATCAGGATTTGATGAAAAATCAGAAGTTAATGTAAATGCCCCCTGTGTCGCCTCAGCAATTTCCTATTTGATCTTGAGCAAGTTCTGATAGTAGTAAGCTTTAACCAGTCTATGAACAACATCAGTAGTTGTGCCCCTCTCAGTTGGTAGTACAACTGGTCTTTGAGAAGAATTAGATGAAAGATTTCGAAATCTTGAAGATAAGGTAGCATTATCCTCATCTGAATATGATTCTAATCCAGCAAGTACAAGTTTCCTGTTGACATATTCTGAAGGTTTAGAAGTATGAGGAACTTGTTTTGCTTTAATTTTTGACTTAGCTACTCCAGGATTTGTAGCCCTTTTAGCCAATTCTTTCTTTCTTTTTACAACTGGTGTCTTTTGGGAGACATCTGAGGTGTTAAGTGTTTTGATTTAAGAAAAAAATGAACATTGTGGTTAGGAAAAGGATTGGATGTGTCCTGTTCCATAGTGTTAGATTTTTTTAATTAAAAAGTATTTATTCAGGTATTTTGTTAGACAAAAACACCCAAGTAACATATTTTTCATGAGATTACATTAAACCTTTCCTTAATCAATTCTGTAACACTAGTTGCTCCTTCATATTTGTATATGTTCTTCTGTTGTCATAATAACTCAAGTAAAAATGAATTGAACATGCATTATTGAAATATTTAGATTTAAACATGTATTTCAAAACAGAAGATGAACTGTCACAATGAATAAATCACATAAGAATAGAGAAACTATTAATCATGCATTAAATTTTGAAGAGATAGAAAGATATTTTTATTCATAAAAGAAGATGAGTACAAAGCAGAATCATAAAATATTCTTAACTTCTAAAAGCTAGAATTTATTCCTGGAAACTATTTCGTCTTCAGCTTCTTTGCAGCCTCATGTTGCCTCATAGCTCTGCGGTGATAAATCCGTGAGATGGAGGATGCAAGAGAAATTATATTCTCCTGTAATTCCAGAGCTTGAAGATGACGCTACTCAGCTTCTTCCGCCCTGCATTCTTCTTCCAATGCGGTCTCGAGTTGGAAAAACTGGAGATCTGTTTGTTGCTCAAAGGAAAGATCAGCATATACTGACATCGGAACGTCTTGAGGATGGTATATTTGTTGGTTGATTTGGACTTGAAGTCCAAATGGGTCATAGTAAATACGACCCTCAACCATAATGTGAGCAAGGTAGTAAACCCCTCCTCGAGAACGAGTGAAAACTGATCTAGATTCATGTTTTTGGGTTTGAGAAGAAGAAGATGAGAGGTTGTGTTTAGAGTAGAGTGGATGATTTGAGAGATAAATTACACGTTTATATAGAAGAGAAAGGAGGAATGGAAAAGACTCTTAGTTTACCGCGTAATAATTACTATTGTGATAATTACTAACGCATGCATGATTTTATGAGAATCTAGGCAAAAAGCAAAGTCGCTTTACTAAACTCCTTTTCCCAATATAAAACAGATATTTAATCGTTTTTATAGACGCGCACGTCATTAGTTACCACAAGTAATCAATTAATAATTACTTACCCACTTACTCACTGTTTATTTAAAATATTGATTAGATATTTATTTTGAATAAATTTAAAATATTATCAGAATATAGTAGTCAGTCAATTTTTTACCATTATCAGTATTTAGACACACAGTCAGAGTTTAACATGCATACAATATGAGAATTACAATTCATGAAATTTTAAGCATGTATACATGGCATCAAAGTTTAATATACTTATCAGAGTTTAACAAAACCTGATACATAGAGAAGATATCATACTCTGATTTATTCCTATTAAGCTCCTCTTGCATTGCTATAAAATCCAGTCAACATCTTAAAGAGCTTCTTCCACTTTTTTTGGTTCAATTTGAGATAGAAAAGAATGGTAGAGACATTCATTTTGAGTGGCTTTCCTGGTTCTTACACCAGTATCAGGATTTCCAATGATTAAGTCAGGTGTGTGTGACTTAAACCATTTTCTTGCAGATGGAAGTTGACTCCTTGAAGAAGAACCTCCTACTTGATCCATGAATTCTCTATTATTTCTTTGACTTGTACCACCATCATTTCCCGATGCTCCCCCTGAATCAGTATTCCTAGTGCTGTCAGAATTTGACTCATCAGTGTTTGAGGAATTAGTGTCTGATGAATCATTTGCTGATGTTCTTTGAGTTGAATCACTTGAAGAAGACTCTGGATTAGGATCATATTGCTCCCTCTCAACACGTGCTTCAGTATCTGCAAAATTTCCACTGTCATGTGGATCATCAGAGCTTTGAGTGATTACAGGATTTACTATATATATCAGAATTTAACTGTTCAGCACATGGTACTTAATTTTCAAATCTGAACTCATCATGGTCATCTACATCTTCTAGACCCGTAATCTTTTTGTCATCAAAAGATACATATATTGATTCTATGACTATCCTTGTTCTCAGATTGTAAATTCTGAAGGCTTTTATAGATAATGGATATCCCACAAAAATACCTTCATCGGCTTTTAGATCAAATTTGGTAAGTTGTTCTGGATGAGTTTTGAGAATAAAAACTTGCAACCAAAAGTGTGAAAGTACTTCAAATTTGGCTTATTTCCCTTCACCATCTCAAATGGTGTTTTACCATGCTTGTTGATCAAGGTTGCATTCTGTGTGAAGCAAGCAGTTTGCACAGCCTCGACCCAAAAATAGGTAGGCAATTTTGCTTCCTCTAGCATGGTTCTTGCAGCTTCTATGAGAATTCTATTCTTTCTTTCAACAACTCCATTTTGTTGTGGAGTTCCAGGAGCATAAAATTATTATTTTATCCTCTTGAATTTGTAGAACTCTTCTATATAATTGTTCTTGAATTCAGTTTTATTAATACTTCTGATGATCTTCACTTTGTATGTTGATCCTTTTTCCAGTTCTCTCACATGATGAAGAAGAATGGATGGAGATTCATCCTTGGTGTGCAGAAAGTACACCCATGTGTATCTTGTATATTATCAACAATTACAAGTGCATACCTCTTCTTGGAAATTAACATAACATTGACTGGACCAAAGAGATCAATATGAAGTAGATGATATGGTTCATGAATAGATGATTCAATTTAACTCTTGAAAGATGTTCTATTTTGCTTGGCTTTCTGGCATGAATCACATAAACCATCAGGAGTAAATACTGCATTGGGCAATCCTCACACTAGATCTTTTCTCACAAGTTCATTGATATTGTTGAAATTGAGGTGAGAAAGTCTTTTATGCCAGTTCCAGCTGTCTTCCACATATGTTCTACTAAGTAGACAAACTTCTAATCCATCAGTATTTGTGGAGACCCTGGCTTCATATAAACTGCCATGTCTTACTCCACTCATTGGAATCTTGCCATTAGACTTGCTGACAATTTCACAATGTTTATCATAGAAATTCGCATGGTAACCTCTGTCACAGATCTGACTCACACTGATCAAAATATGCTTGAGTCCTGCAATCAGAGCTACATCTTTAATGATGACATTTCTAATTTTGATTATGCCATATCCCAAGATTTTTCCTAAGTTGTCATCTCCAAAAGAAACACTTGGGTCAACTTTCTCCTTAAACTCTGATAGCAGGGATTTATAACCAATCATATGTCCTGAGCGTCCACTGTCCAGGACTAGAGAATTTCTCTTGTTACCCTGCAATCAGTATTTAAAATTAGTTAGTGTTTTTCAGGACCCAGACTTGCTTGGATCATTTGGCCTTTTTAAGTTTATTAACATATGCAGCAGAAGACTTCATATCAGGATTTATGTTAACATCCTTATTATCAGTATTTACACATGCAGAAGCAAATTTTGCTTTATTTAAAGAGGGTTTCAATTCATAATAATCATAATATAAAATATGATACTCTTTACATGTATAAATAGAGTGCCACACACTACCACAATGAAAACAAGGACTCTGTCATATATATATATATATATATATTTGCTAAATCTATCATTTATATTTAACTGTTCTATTCCTAAACTCTGGTTTAGGAGGAACATTATTTATCTCTTTATTCTTCCTGCAAGAATTAGTAAGATGATTAGTACTACCACAGTTCAAGCATGTCTTTCTAGGTGCATTAAGAGCAGTTACATAATTACCATTCTTATTAACACATACTTTACCATTTCTGTTTTTCCTAGGCTTTTTCTCCTTGTCTTTCATGTGTACTTTCTTCACCTTTTGCTTAAGCTGTTTCTGAGTCATTAAACCAATATTAACTGATTTTTTATGACCTTGTTCACTCTGATCAGTATTTAAGTTTGATCTAGGTGCTAAGGTTGAACCTACCTCATTAACTGACTTAACAGCATCGACACTTGGATTAAACTTAATGGGTTTCAACTGAACCTTGTTCAGTTTAACCTTAGTATCAGTATATACTGATTTAGTTTTCTCAGTTTCTTTTCCATTTTTCTTATTAGAATTAGATATTTTAGCATATTCTAATCCTGATCCCCAACAGTCATTTTCTAAAATCTCCTGAGTTATTTTTCATGAGTTAGTCCAAAGCTTAATAACCTCTCTTTCTTTAGCTAACTCCTTTTCTAAATAAACATGATTTTCTAATATTTTTTCTTTAACATAAACATCATTATCTCTTTCCTTTTAAATTTCTAGCATGGAAAGCAACTCAATTTCTAGGTGATCATTCTTTTTCTTTAACTCAGAGTTTTCACTCTTGATTATATTATTCTCTAAGGTTTGATCCCTAAAACTAACATTCAGAGATTTAAGAAACAGTCTTAATTCATGGATATCATTAATATCAAAAGCAAGGGTGGTTTGAGGTACCTTTAATTCAGCAGTTTCAGCCTCAGGATCAGCATTTGCCATGAGAGCATAGTTAACACCATTATCTGAATCTGATGAATCATCCCAATTTTTCTTCTTTATAATCAAGGCTTGTTTTTTCTCAGATTTAGGTTTTCTGCAGTCAGCTGCAAAGTGTCCAATTCCATCACAGTTGTAGCATCTTTCCTTTGACTTTTCAAGCTTTCCATACTTTGATTCCTTCCAATCAGTATTTCTTTTGGCATTCCTCCTGTTAGAGTTTGAGGAACTGGAACCCTTTCTAGAAAACCTTTTCCCCTTCTTGAAGTTCTTGTAGACCATTTTCTTGAAGCTTTTAACTAGTAGAGCAGCCATTTATTTCATGTCTTCATTGTTGTCATGATCACTATCAGTATCTGATTTACTATCAGTATTTGAGTCATCATCAGATTTTGATGAGTCAGTATCAGACTTTGCAATCATAACTTTTCCTTTGGAGTAACCTTTTCTCCTAACTTTCTCCTTTGGCTTCTCTTCAACTCTAAGTGCAATTGATCTATTCTTAGATCTTTTTCCCTTACTTCTTTACTTTATCTCTAGTTCATGAGTTTTTAATATGCCATAGATCTCATCTAGAGGTGTTTCATCAAGTTCATAATATCCATTATTGATGTGACCTTAAAGTCCCACTTTTCAGGGAATGCAAGTAGAAACTTCAAGTTTGAGTCCTCTAAATCATATTCCTTATTGACAAGAGATAAATCATTCAACAGCTTTTGAAATCTGCCATGGATCTCAGTTAAAAACTAATTATCTCTTGAGTCAAAGTGCTCATATTCTTGAGTAAGTACTGTCCTCATGTTCTTCTTGATATCAGTGGTACCTTGACACTTTACTTCTAAAGCATCACATATTTCTTTTGTTTTTTACATCCAATAACCCTATCGGACATAACACTATCAAGACTGCTATGTAAGATGAGTCTAACTTTTACATCCTTCATGATTGATGATAGATCCTCAGGAGTATAATCCTTCTTATCCTTATCAACCATTTTTTCTTGTTCTCCTACAACAGCAACAACTGCCTTCATTGATCTATGAGTACCTCATAAATCCTGCTTAGATATTCATGATATGTAGCTTCCAAGCACATAGTCATCCTAACTTTTCAGATTGGATATTCATGTATCTTTAGGATAGGTACCTTGATAGCTTCATCCCTACTCATATTACCGCTAATCTGTGATGAGGCTGAGGGTGGTGGTGGATTCTGTGGAGCTTTTTTGTCTGCCATTAAAGATTGATTTTCAGATGTTAAACTGTTTGTATACTAACAACAAACTCTGATACCAATTGTTAGGTCCGTAATTAACTGTAGAGGGGGGTTGAATACAGTTTATGCAAACAATTCGATAAAGCTTTAACAGAATCAATATTTTTTATATTAATTTGATAAAAACTGTTACACAAGTACTCTCTCAAAGGATGAACAATTATCCTTGAGAGCTGCTAGGTTATCTTGAAAGATATTACAATTCGTTATCTCAACTCATATTGAGTAAACCTAATATGTGCTTATATAATGCACAGTTACACATTCAATAAGAAATCCTATTCTATTATATTAAGAAAACCTATTACATATCCATGTATAATTGCTTCTGATATAAAGTCCTTCACTGCTTTGAATTCTGCAATCCTTTTCTTTCTCAAATATCTACTGAAGTGACTAAGTCCTGATGACATCAACTGCTGATCATCAAGTACTGATATACAAGTACTGATGGCGTCACCTTCAGTAAGTCCTGATATTAACTCCTGATAGTTTATCTCCTGATATCATCAACTATATACATGATATCAGGTCTACTAGCAGTTAGATAGAGTAGAGAGCCAATCATACCTCTGTAGTCAGTAATATCTACTGATTTACCGGTATCCTTATCCAGTTTTGTCGCAGTGGCCATTGGAGTGGATGCACTTGAACAATCTTGCATTCCAAATTTCTTCAGCAAGTTTCTGGTGTACTTGGTTTGACAAATAAAAGTGCCTTCCTCATTCCGCTTGACTTGAAGGCCCAGAAAATAGCTAAGTTCCCCCATCATACTCATCTGATATCTTGACTGCATTAGCTTGGGAAACTTTTTTTAAAGTTTGTCATTTGTAGATCCAAAAATGATATCATCAACATAAATCTGGACCAGAAGTAAGTCCTTTCCATGGTTGAGATAGAACAGTGTTTTATCTATTGTCCCTCTGTTGAATCCACTTTCCAAAAGAAACTGAGCTAAAGTCTCATACCATGCTCTAGGAGCTTGCTTAAGTCCATAAAGTGCTTTATCAAGCCTGTAGACATAATCTGGATGTTTGGTATCTACAAAACCTGGAGGTTGTTCAACATATACCTCCTCCTCCAATTCTCCATTGAGAAAAGCACTTTTCACATCCATTTGAAAGACAGTAAACTTTTTGTGAGCAGCATAAGCCAAGAATATCCTTATGGCTTCTAACCTAGCAACTGGTGCAAATGTTTCATCATAATCAATTCCTTCCTGTTGAGAATATCCTTTTGCAACCAGCCTTGCCTTATTCCTTGTAATTATGCCATCACTGTCAGTTTTGTTTCTGAATACCCACTTTGTACCAACAACAGATCTATTCTTTGGTCTTGGCAAAAGGGTCCAGACTTTGTTTCTTTCAAATTCATTTAACTCTTCCTCCATTGCTTGCACCCAATCAGCATCTTGAAGAGCTTCTTCAACTTTCTTTGGCTCAGTCTGAGAGAGAAAAGAATTGTAAAGACATTCATTTGAAGTACCTGTTCTAGTTCTGACACCTGCATCAGGATTTCCAATTATCAAATCAGGTGTATGTGATTTTGTCCACTTCCTTGCAGATGGAAGGTTTTCTCTAGAACTGGATGCTCCCCCATGATCCATGCTATTTTCATTTTCATTTTCTGATGCTCCCCCTGAAACTATGCTCTCTGAGTTGGATTCTTCAGTATTTAGATTTTTAGCACTATCAGAACTTGGCTTATCAGAACTTGACGAATCAGAGCTTGAAGAGCCAGATGCATGTTTTGATATTTCTTGAGATGTGGTAGGATCTTGAGTATGCTCCCCCTGCATAGGTGCATCTTCCTTTGACGTAGTCTCCACAGTTTCAATAACATCAGAGTTTAATCCATCAGAGTTTACAGTATCAGGACTTAGACTGTCAGGATTTTCTGTATCATAATTTGAGTCTTTATTTTCAAATCTCAGCTGATCATGGTCAATGAAATCTTCAAGACCAGTAATCTTTTTGTCATCAAAAGAGACATTGATAGATTCCATGACCACTTTTGTTCTCAAATTATAGACTCTGAAGGCTTTTGTGGAAAGTGGATATCCAACAAAGATTCCTTCATCAGCTTTTAGATCAAACTTTGATAGCTGTTCAGGATGAGTCTTGAGAACAAAACACTTACATCCAAATACATGAAAATATTTCAGATTTGGCTTCTTTTTCTTCACCATCTCATATGGTGTTTTCCATGCTTGTTAATGAGTGTTGCATTTTGAGTAAAACAAGCAGTCTAAACAACTTCAGCCCAGAAATAGGTTGGAAGCTTTGCTTCTTCAAGCATTGTACGTGCAGCTTCAATGAGAGTTCTATTCTTCCTTTCAACAACTCCATTTTGTTGTGGAGTTCCAGGAGCAGAAAATTCCTGCTTTATTCCATGGCTTTTGCAGAACTCTTGTATTATCAAATTCTTGAACTCAGTGCCATTATCACTCCTTAAAACTTTCACAGAATCTTTGACCATTTTATCCAGATGTTTAATATGATCAATCAAGGTTGATGCAGTTTCACTTTTTGTATGCAAGAAATACACCCATGTGTATCTGGTGAACTCATCCACTATGACCAACGCATACTTCTTCTTTGCAATAGACATGACATTTACTGGACCAAATAGATCAACATGTAGTAGATAATAAGGCTCAAGAATTGATGATTCAGTCTTGCTCTTGAATGAAGATTTTCTTTGTTTGGCTTTCTGACATGAATCACAAAGACCATCAGGAGCAAATACTGTGTTTGGCAATCCTCTCACAAGATCTTTCTTGACCAGTTCATTTAGATTGTTGAAATTTAAATGAGAGAGTTTCTTATGCCAATTCCAGCTTTCTTCAATTGATGCTCTACTCATCAGACAGATTGCAGAACCATCAGTACTTGTTGAAAGCTTAGCTTCATAAATGTTACCATGCCTGTATCCTTTCAGAACAACTTTGCCTTTAGATTTACTCACAATTTCACAGTGTTCTTCAAAGAAATCAACATGTTAACCTCTGTCACAGATTTGACTTATACTCAGTAGGTTGTGTTTAAGTCCTGAGACTAGAGCTACTTGTTTAATTATGACATTTCCAAGATTGATATTGCCATATCCCAATGTTTTTCCAATGTTGCCATCTCCATAAGAAACACTTGGGCCAGCTTTCTCCACAAAGTCTGATAGCAGGGCCTTATTTCCAGGTATATGTCCTGAACATCCACTGTCCAGAACTAGGATATTTTTCCTGTTGCCCTTTGTTTCAGCAGCTTCAGAACTGCTCTCAGCACTTTCTTTATCAGCATTTGCCATCAATGCATAGTTTTCCTCACTTTCAGAGTCTGAGGTGTTTGTCCAGCTTTTCTGCTTTGTGACAAGAGCCTTGCCTTTGTCACCCTTTACCTTCTTGCAGTCAGGAGATATGTGGCCTTTCTCACCACAGTTATAGCATTTAACATTGGTGTAATCTCCTCTGTCAGACTTTCCTCCTCTGCCTTCAGATCTTCTGAAATTCTTTTTATCAGAACTTATGCCTTTCCTGGAAAACTTCTTTCCCTTCCTGAACTTCCTGTATGCAATATTTGTGATTCTTTTCACCATAAGAGCACACAGCTTCATCATCTCCTCATCAGCATCAGTCTCAGGCAAGCTTTCAGAATCTGAGTCATCATCACTCTCAGAACTTGATGACTCAGTATCAGACTTTATGAAAAGAGCTTTACCCTTGTCTTTCTTTGAGGAAGCTGCTTTGGGGAATTCTTCTTCAGCCTTAAGAGCAACTGTCCTTGACTTTCCTCCTTTCTTCTTGCTTCTTTGTTCCATCTCCAGCTCATGAGTCTTGAGCATTCCATAGATTTCATCAAGAGTTGTTTCATCAAGATTGTAGTTGTCTCTTATTGTCGTTGCCTTCAAATCCCAGCATTCAGGAAGAGCTAACAGGAACTTAAGGTTTGAATCTTCAAGATAATACTCTTTATCAACCAATGACAAATCATTCAAAAGTTTGACAAATCTATCATATAAATCATTCAATGACTCATTAGTCTTTGAGTCAAAGTGTTCATACTCTTGAGTGAGTATTGTCTTCATGTTCTTCTTAATTGTGTCAGTTCCCTGACACCTTATTTCCAGAGCATCCCATATCTCCTTAGCAGTCTTGCAGTTGATTACCCTGTTTGACATTACATTATCAATGGCACTATGCAATAAGTGTCGTACCTTAGCATCCTTAGCAATTGATGCTATGTCTTCAGCAGTATAATCACTCTTATCTTTTGGTACAGTCTTTGCTGCTTCACCTGCAACTGCAACAGCAAACTTGGTTGGTTTGTGAGGGCCTTCCTTGATTCTATCAAGGTATTCTGGATCTGTTGCTTCCGGGAACATGATCATCCTTACCTTCCATATGGGATATTCAGATGGTCTCAGTATGGGAACTCTGATGGTCTCATACCGACTCTGAATTTGTGTCTTTGGTGATTCCTCAGTTTTGGTAGGCTTAGTTGGAGTTTCTGTGTCCGACATGATTGTGTTTGGATCTTTAACTGTATGTATGTTAACAGATAGGCTCTGATACCAATTGTTAGGTCACACACACACTGTAGAGGGGGTGAATACAGTGTATAGTACACTCAAATCGAACTTTAAGAACTTAAGTAACAGAAAACAAACTTTATTGAAACAATAAACTCTGTTACAGTATGGAATTGTTACCTCTCAGTGATGAACAAATATCACGAGAGCTGCTAGGGTTACAATAAATAATCTTCTCGATAATGATAACACTTATAGTGTAAACCCTATGTCTGTTTTTATATACTACACAGTTACAAGATAATCGCTAATTGATATGGAATATAATTCTGCTTCCTAAAATATATCAATCAGATATCTTTTCTTCCAAGTATTCCATTCTTTACGGAATTCCTTCTTCATGCATATCTCTTCTTATGTTTATCTTGATCTTCTTTCCTTTAATCAGCTACTGTCCTTATCTGATTGTCCTTCAGCACTTAAGTTCTGATATCTATCTTCTGATGATTATCTCCTGATAACATACGTACTGATATCCTTAAGTCCTGACTTCCAGTATAAGTACTGATCAACAGTTAAGTACTGATTTATCCTGTTCAAGTAAGATCTGAAAGCTAAAATAAAACATATTAGCCATGACATTATCAAATATATCTAACATCTTAAAATATCATATAATATACCATTAGAAGCGTCTCGAAAAGACGAATCCAACGGCACAAAAAACGCCCAATTCTGAGCTCGCACCCTCCCTCACGCGCTCCGAGAAGGTGACTCACGCGCCCCCACGCGCGCACGCGCCCCACGCGCCCAAACCCCTGTGTTGACGTCAGCATGACGTCATCTGATGATGTAAGCATGACGTCAGACCGTTGACCAGCGCGTGTCTGGCACGCGCATGGCCCACCAGCGCGTGAGCCCCACGCGCGTATGGCAGACGCGCGGTCCTCCCCCCTTATTTGAGTCGCCGCCGCCTTTTTTTTTCTTTCTCGATCGCCGTGCTGTTCTTCTCTTTCCGTGCCATCAGACAACAGCAGACAACACAGCAGATATATATATACATACTAACAATTTATATATATGATTATTTAATTACGAATTTAATTGCAACAACTTCAAAAATTCATAATAAATAATCTATACATCATAAAATTACAAGAAAAATACCTAGACGATCTACAACACTTGTAGAAACCAGATCAACATTCAAAATTATTCTGAGAAACGATTTCTCATCAATCATAATTAATCCATAATATTACTTGTAAAAATCATAATTAATTCATACAAGCACATAAAATTCTGAAATTTTTATCACAGATCTATATGCATACAACCTATGCTCTGATACCAATGTTGGATTTTAATCACAGCGGAAGCATGGCAAAACGCTTTTACACATATAAAATCCAAATAAAAATATATAAATTGTGATTAAAACATATGAATCGATTACTAACCTTTAATAGCGATCCAAAAGCAACGATCGGAGATCCTTAGCAGCTGCTCCTCAAACGTGAAGCACTCCACCGATATCCACCAAGAAAACGATGTTAAGGAGGAGGAGGTGGAGAGAATTAGGTTTTTCTAAAAATTTTGGGTTAGAATGAAAATAGGGTTTGTAATAATATATTTATAGGCAAAATTTTCAGCTGAAATTTTCCCATAAAATATTATTATTAACCCTTTATTATTCACATTAATAATTAAAACACCTTTTAATTATTAATCCTTTTTCTAAACACTTTAGAAATAATTCTCTCTCTTGATTTAATTTCCAAAAATTAAATTATTAATTAATAATATTAAGAACTTTTCTTAATTAATTTATAATCAATTAAATCTCATTTAATCAATTATTAAATTTTCCAATTAATTATTTATTTCATAAATAAATAATTATTAGCCATTATTAATTAATTCCTCCACCATTAAATCATTTTCTTTTATGGTGTGACCCTGTAGGTTCAATATTAAGCCGATAGTAGAAATAAATAATAATAAAACTATTTTATCATTATTTATATAAATTCTCTAATTTATTAAATATGATTAATCAATTAATCATATTTATTTTACATCGTGAGGGATACTTCTCAGCATATCGCGACTATCCGGATAATACGAATTCACTGCTTAGAATATCAAGAACCTATTCAGTGAATAGTTACCGTATAATTAACTCCTTCTATCCTACAATGTCCTGATTAAATACAGGGCATGAATCTTGTGTCAAGCCTATCTAATTTAATCATTTGCTTTCCCATTCAGTATGCTCAGTTCTATGTAAATTAGAAACTCCTTTCTAATTTCATTCACTCTGGCCAGAGATTCCTGAACTAGCATAAGTGGATCAGCCTTGAACATTCTCTTCCTTCACTGGAAGGGGTAGATCCTTTATTGATCATACACTATCTTCGTGTACAAATTCCTATACCCAGTAGAGCCCTAATAATTGTCTCTGGAGACTAAGAACTAAACCAAAGCACAGTTCAGTGTACACAAGATGACTATGATGACCTCAAGTCTAAGGATACTTGTACAACTATCACTATGTGAACAACTGCTGACACGTGAGTGAACTCCATCAGTTGTTCAGCTGTGCGAGTCATGTTCAGTGAACTTATTCTATAATAAGCACCTACATACTAGCTATAGTGTCACCACACAAATATCTATGAGAACGGACATCCTTCATAATGAAGCAAGCATAATATGTACCGATCTTTGCGGATTATTAATTACCAGTTAGTAATCCTATGATCAGGATCTGTTTAAGTTTAGAGTTATCATCTTTTAGGTCTCACTATTATGATCTCATCATAATCCATAAAAACTTTACTCTAAACTATGGTATATCTTATTTAAACACTTAAATAGATAGAGCCCGTAATAAAAACAAAATAAGTCTTTTATTAATATCAAAGAAATCAAAACAGATTACATAAAAGTTATTCCTAAATCCTCATACATGATTGGACTTAGGACATATTCCTTTCACTTACTGCCAAAAAAGTATTCATATATTTGCTTGTAAGACACAAACTATCATAAAATTCAAAATAGGTAGAGAACTTAGTGAAAAAACATGCAACTAATCCCTATGTTACACAATATCAACATATATCAAGGGAAATATACAAGTAGTTTTATTTAATACTTCCTAAATTTTTTTTTTTGCTAAATAATACTTCCTAAATTTTATTTACAAAAGGATAATGATTATTATTTTTCTTTTATTTTTAAGTATACAAGCAACACAATTGACGTGGTTATGAATTGTTAGTTAAAAAGAATACATCGTAATGTAAATTAATTTAAAAAAGTTTCTCCAATAATAAAATTGCAATTGCATAATGTTATAAACATGTAACTTTTGAAAGTAAAATTTTAAAAATTTAAACATATTTTTCTCAATAAAATCGGCTATACACATTTTTTTATTGTAGGTAACCCGCAGTCGTTACCCTTCGGGTGCGCACTGGGTAAACCCTACGGGTTCACGCAATATCCTGCAAATCACGTGAACCAAGGTAAACCACATTTAACCTACAGGCTCTGGCTCAGAAGGCATAATCACAAATTCTCCTCTCGTGGGATTCAAACATGTGACCAAGACGATAGTTTATCCACTCTTTAACCAATTGAGCTTTTAATTTTTAAGTATTATAATTTAGCAACTTAAATTTTAGTAATGTAATTTTATGCTAATGAATATTATAATTCTAATAAGCTCACTAATATCAATAGAAAGAATGACAAATATACCTCATTTTTTGGGTTCAATTAAAAGTGCATAAAAGCGTTGAATACTACTAAAAATACGCGTATCTGGAAAATGCGTATTTATTTCTTAAAATTTTATAAAGAATACGCATGTGCCAAATGCATGTTTATTTTCTTATTTGAAAGGAACACGCATTGAAAACATGCCTACATGAAAGATGACAAAATGGAGACGCCTCGACCTAATGCACATTCTTTACCAATTTTAAATATACCGAATTTGCATTTCCTACATACGTATTTCGTGAATATTTAGGACGACCACCAGCATACAGAAATTTGGGCATTTAAAACTTAAACGCGGGTATTTTGATATAATATCCTATCAATTTTACATGAATCGACATTGATCGCGAAAAAATATATAATAAAATACTCTCTCCGTCCCTGTTATGTGTAAAACTAGGGTGTTATTTATTACGCTATTAAATGCTAGAGTTTGAGAGTTTCGAGTTTTAATGGATGCGCTTATGTTTCATGGCTTGAATCTGCCCTCACAAGATGCCTACGTACCTTGTTTTATGTCAAAGATCAAGACAAAACACCGTTCTTGGTGATGCCCTCGGAGCTATGGAGGCAAGGGCTCACCAAGGACATAGTTACTTATTCGTCATTCTTCGAGGATTAAGTCTAAAACGTCACTCTAGGTGATGGCCTCGTGGCTTGTAGAGCCTTCTCGGGCGTTGTGACGCTAAGAGCTGTGCTCCAAAACGTGATTCTGATTTGTGTGGTGAGACCCTTTATATAGGCGTTAGGAGCCTGTATTTTAGGTTTAGGAGATTTGGTGGACAATTCTCCATGTTTGATTGAGTTTAAAAGTCCTAGAAAGTAGGGATTAACTTCCTTATAAGATTGTGTTTCTTAGAAATTTCTCTTTTAAGAGTTTCAGTCTAACCATGACTTATTTTGTCAGCTATAATTTTGGTTGATTTATGATCCATGAACTTAATAATAAATTCATGGTATTTGGGACTTATTTAAGCCTCGTCTAGCTAAAGTATTAGGCCAAGCCCTTCAACTTAGTTGCATCTTAATCAGACCATAACTTTGGGCATTTAGAGCCTAATTAATACAATATTAATTACCGGATTTTGTTAATTGAGCTTCTCTTTCGGACCAATTCAGGCCTAATTAATGCGATATTAATTACGCAATTTGGGTAATTTATTCATTATCAGTCACATTCAATCAATTACATGTTTTTTCGGTACTTACACGCATTTTAAAATGAATATAATACTTCCGTAATTTATTTTTAAAATTTTCTTTCTTTTTGTATTAAACTTTAAATATTAACTTTTTTTAAAAAAGAATTTTTTTAAAAAAAATTCATATAAGTAAAGTTTAGTAATCATTAAAATACGTGCCGAACTCCCGTGTTCCGGGGAAGGAGGGAGTAAGAAGGATAAATAGGTCTTTTAAAAAAAAAGAAAGAAGGATAAACGGGAGTTGAGGGTTGATTCTTTTAAACCAAAAAAAAAATACTTTGGTCCACTACAGAAGATTTGATATTTAAGTGCCTAAATTTATGTACTGGACCTTATAGTAAAACTTTTTAACTTTTGAAATAATTTTTATAAAATTAAAACTTGATATTATTATTTTTGTTAAAAAAATTCGTATTTTTTATGCCAAAAAACTTCAGGTATACTATACATGGAGTCAAGTGAAATGAGTCAAATGGCAGGTTAAGCATTATATAGGCCATCAGCCTAAAAAAAGGGGAGGAGGAGTTTGTCTAGAATATATAAAAGTGGTAGTGTAGTAGTAATTGACATGGAAATTGACGGCAGTGTGACAATACTCAATGTACAGAGGTATGTAAATCCAATTTTCCTTTTGTACAGCATCTCTCTAAAACATTAAATATAGTTGCAAAATTAATTAAATATAAGTGGGGCATACACACAGTCGCACTCGAACAAAACCCCACAACACAACTCTTTCCATTGTCTGTAACAGCAGAGCCCCCCCTGTTTCTTCTTTTCTTGGTTTTTGTGTATGTGTCTACTCTACCCTCTTTTACTTTTCTTCATCATCTTTCTTTCATACATTGTAATTTTAACTTTTCTTCAAAACCCCTTTTGTCTTGCATGCTTTTCTACTTCCGGGGTTTTGTTTTTTCATCATCTTAGGTTCTTTTCTTGGCTTGTTTTAACTATGAAGTGTGTAAAATTAAATAGTTTTTTAATTGTGAAATTTGTGTGTTTTTAGGTGGTGTTTATAGGGAGAATCAAAAATACAATGAAGGAGACAAGTGAAGAGAATCTCCCTAAGGAAGCTGTTGGAGAAGACTGGTGTTTTGTTTGCTATGAGGGTGGAGACCTTCGAATCTGTGATTATAAGTGAGTTATTTGTTTCGTATGTGTGTGTGTCTGTGCATCATTTGTGCATGTTATCTTTTGAATGAGTTTGTATCATAGTATTGGACAAGTTTTTATGGGTTTCTTGGAGAAGTTGTCTGATCAAACTTTACCAATTGTTTTGCACAATTTTGCCCTTTTTAGTTGATGTATGTCAATTGGGATGAAGGGTATTTATGTATTTTTCATTACTTGTTGTGGGTACTTGTGTTACTTCATGTTCATGGGGTCATCCTAGTCCCTGTGTCCCCAATTTAATATTGTTTAGTACTCGTGTGTTTTTTGTTGGTTAAAATACTTGGTGCCATTTTTCTGTTCTGTGCAATGTGCATGCTTGATTTATTTTGTTTATCTGTTTCAATTGATTTTTACACTTGGTTCTATTCCTTGCCAACAAGTGAATATCTTGTTTTATATGAGAACACTAAAAATTGGGGATTGTAGGCCCATGGGGATATTATATCCCTTTAGCAAATGTGCTGGGGAGTAAAATTACTGAAGTTCTTATTTTATGGAGTGGGTTCCTGAGCCCTTTGATTTGTTCACTTGGTTGAGTGACTTATTGTAGTTTTGAATACCGGGCTGGCCCAATCAGGGCCCCTAAGCCCTTTCGAGTGGGGAATAAAATTATTTTGTTATGGTCCATCTGGGGAATCAAGTTATTATTGCAATGAGTCTGGAGAACTGAGATGGAAACTTTTTTTTTTCTTTGCATGGTTCAGGAATTGAATATGCTGAAAGTTTTATGGCTTCTTATTAGCGTAAAGGATGCGTCTTATCTGTGAACCTTTTAGATTTGTTCTTATATTAAGATTCTTTGCATGTTTAATGGGAGAAATTGTATCTAGTGAGAATTTTTTTTCTTACATAGAATAAATATTTATGTCTTAGCTAAAAGCATATGTATTCAAAACATGACATTTGGACTGCGACCATTTTAGCTTTAAGAAGTTTTTAGCCCCCTACACTGTTACTCTGTAGGGAAATTTCTTATTAAATTTTTTTGAAGCTTTCACCATATGTCAGTTGGCGAAGTGATTCTCTCCTGTTGTTTCAGGGGTTGCTTTAAATCTTATCATAACTATTGTGTGGAAAAGGACGAGGCATTCCTGAAGGATGAAGGCGAATGGTTTTGCGGTTTGCAACTCACAATTCCCTGAAATCTTATCATTTTATTGTTTTTAAATTTCCATTTTCTTGCACTAGACGCTGTCATTTATTTTTTTGCTAGTTATTAGACATGGTCAGTTGATCGTGCATTGTGGAAACTGTAGAATATTCCCTTCTCCCACCCCTTCTGTATTCCCTTCGCATAAGGATAATGTAGAAGATTCTGGACATAATTAGATAGGAATGCACTTTTATTGATTTCATTAGGCTTTTTGTGACTTACACATTTATATACGGATCAGTGATTCAGTGAATAATAGGTGTAGTAATACTTATCGCAAATAAGTTTGGGTGAACATTCTTCTGGGAGTTTGGGTGAACATACTTCTGGGATGATACATTGTAATAACTAAATAGATTCTTTTATCATGATTTTATGGTGCCAAAATCACTATGAGTAATTGGTATTGTTGTATTTCAGCTTCACATATCTGCTGTATTTGTGGTAAAAGTTCCAACGTTCATTGCCTTTGCTGCCCAACGTCTGTGTGTCGACACTGCATTGTGGGCTCGGATGTTGTTGAAACTGAAAGGGGAAAAGGATTCTGCAGTAAATGCTTAACTCTGGCCCTAATGATAGAAGAAGACAAGAGTGAAGACTCCGATGGGGTATGTTGCTCTGATTCTTTTAAGAAGTAGCTGGTTACATTCCTGAATGCTCTTACCTTTGATTAGTTTCCTCATTAATACCATCTCCACCCCCACCCCTTTTGAGGGCTGGTAAAGAAACAGTTGCCTTTAAATGAATTTGACATGCGAGCTTAATGTTAAGTACTATCTCCTATGAAATAAAAATGGTTGCTGTTCTCTCTATGTACTCAATTTTGAATTTTATCAATGTCAAATGTAAAATTTCTAATACAATGTCTTACAACCCATCTATACTGCAACCAGCAATGTTTCTTTTATCAAGAACAATTAACTTCATTTTATCATCTGAAATTGTTGTGTAATACGGGCTTTGATAATAAGACTTTGTTCAAAAAATCTTGGTTGTATGGAAGTAACCAGATTTTTGTGTATGTTTTATCTATGTTACTCGGACTCTTCATTTTACCTTCGAATACCCGTGTCGGACACTCGACCCTCGGACATTGACACTTGGACCAGGACACTTATTTTGGGCCAAAATCATGTATCTTTTATAAGATATAGCCGAGTCCGATACTTAGACACGTATCCATTTCGGACACTTCTAGCCGAGTCCGAGTAACATAGTGTTTTATAGTCAATGCTCCAATCGCTATGAGTGTATATTAAGGACCTGTTTCTTTCACCTTACAAAATTTACTTGTTAACTTACAAGGTCAAAAGTAATTTTTTTACTTTGTTCAGTTGAGATTGCATAACTTTAGTTATCAAAAAAATACAAGTAATATCAGAAATTACATCTGACGGGGATATTAAAATTTTTTGTCAGGTTAAATTAAATGTAAATTAAGTAAAGAATACGAGTACCCCCTTTCTACTTTAAAATTTCAAATAATAATCAGTTTTAACTTTTAAGTCATAAGTTGTGATTTGGCATATAGATCATATAAGTTAATTTCGACTTCCAAGTAACACAGCCAACAGGCTGGGTCATGACCAAGCAGCTGTAGTGGACTAGTGGTGTAATATCATTCAGTAATATCATGCGTGCTGAAATATTTATGCTAATATTCCCTTGACATCATGTTTGGTCATTTGTTAAATATATATTCTATACTACATTTACTGGAAAAAAGATTTTAGAAGCTATGCCCTTGAGGAATAATTAACAAGGGTCCCTCGTTCAAATTTCTAATCTCGGATTCAACCTGAAGGAGACTGGGTCAAATTCTTAATTGTTTACATATAAAACTATGAAATTGATTTTTTTTGTACATGCTGTTTTGCAGAATCATGTTGACTTCTACGATTTACGGACAGATGAAGGTCTCTTCAAAGAATATTGGGATATTATAAATAAAGAAGAAGGCGTAACTTTAGAAACCCTACGTTCTGCAGATCTTAGTATGAGGAAGGGCAGCATAAAAAAGAAAGTCAACAAAAGAAAGAAGCACAACAAAAAAAAATCTAGCCCTGATTTTGATAAACATAATGAATGTGAGGAAACCGAGATCTCTGATTATGATGACTCCAGTTATGCGAAGAAGAGAAAGTCAAATCAGAAGTTGGGACGATCAAAGAATCAAATGTCGGCAATGAAACGAAAGGTAACGAGACCAGAGTTCATAGGCTGGGGATCAAAATCTCTGGTAAAATTTTTGGAGTCAATTAATGTCGACGTGAGTGAGAGCTTGTCACCACGCAACGTGGCGTCTATTGTAAATCGCTATATTAGGGATAATAAACTTTTCCATCCAGATAAAAAGAAGCAAGTGGTATGTGATGTAAATTTGCAGTCTCTGTTCAAACGAAAAACTCTGAACAAACACAAAATATCTCACTATTTGGATTCCCACTTTGCTGAGAACCAGCAGTCGTCGTCGGATGAGATTGTAGATGTGTCAGAAGACGAAAATTCTTTTGTCAGTAAAAGGCAGAGGAAACAGAGTGAATATAGAAAGGTGTCAGAAGATGAGAAATCTCTAGTCGGTAAACGGAAGAAAATTATGAGCGAATATAGAAAGTTTGAGGCGGAGGAAAGGTTTAGTAAACCTCAACGCCGTTATGCTTCCATTTGTCCAGCTAACATTAATCTTGTATACTTGAAGAGAACTTTGGTTCAGAAGCTGTTGGAGGAACCTGATACCTTAGGGGTAAAATTGACCGGAAGCTTTGTAAAAGTTAAATCAGATCCTAATGATTACCTCCAGACAAAGCCTCATCAGCTTATGAAAGTCATAGGTTTGTGATTATTTTACTTGATTTGCATGAAATGGATTACATATACCTTGGTTTTAGCAGAGTTTTCAGTATTGGGTGTACTTTAATTAGGTGTTATAAAATGCATGAAGTTCGAAGTATCAATTGCAAGGTTTCGTTTAGGGTTTGTTGTGTATAATTTATCTGAAGTTTTATAGAGACGTGAAATGCTTTGCCTACTGTAGTAAGAACTGTTTGATACCTGGAAACTATCATTTGGTTTGTTGATGGAAATGGGGAGGATTGGAATGCAATAATTTGGAATTCCATGGGTAAGTTGGGTAAGTATTAGTTTCCTATTCCAACCAAACAACCTCCTCAACCAAAACTAATGCATGAGAACATCATTGTGATTTCCGATAACAGGGTTGAAAATTTGAAATACCATGAACAGACACACCTATGTTTTGTGGCATGCATTTTAGAGTTTTGATACCGGGCTTAAGAAGTGTAGAATATTAGTAAAAGAAATCAGAGTTTTCATACAAATCATTTTGCATGTAGATTGCCAAATTTAAACTGTCTTTGCCTGTGTATGTAATCATTTTGATAATTGTTCACATTACAAATTTTGTTCATTTGCTAATATCATCTCAGGTACAACAAGGGATTCAACTGACGAAAACAATCTGAAAGTTTTACTCAAGGTTTCGGGATCAACAAAGCCTATAAGTATCAACACTTTATTAGAGTCTGATATCACTGAGGTAAATTACGAGAAACTCTAATATAGTGATTTGGTTTAGGGGACATATGTATATGGTTATCATTTGATTAAAAAAGTATCAGCTATCTCTATTTGCCCATGTGGGTTGGAATTTACTCATCTAGAGGCAAGGTTTTATGTACGCCATTCACCTAATATGTATATATAAGTCCATGCTTTGAAAACCATGTTATCTTTATAATTCTAAAAATAATAGACAAATCACTTGTATTATTATACAATATACCTGCATAATAGTACAAATAACCGGCATCATAGGATTATGTGTAATATATGGCCGTGATGAGTTTTTATTTTACATTTAATATTGATTTAATCTGAGCACATGTCTTGTATATAATTTAAAAATTTTAGATACCAAGTTCTTGCCCGTTTATGTAAGCGACAATTTATTTGCCAAAATTAAACTGCAACGTCAAACGTAATTTTTGTAATAAACGACAACCTGTAGCATGTCCCAAGTTATTTTTTGGATGAAATTGTTAAGTTGAATTTTAATTCGGTCTCATTTTCAAAGTGGGTGATAATTTTCTAATTACTAAGTGACAAATATGCGTCTTAAAATTTAAATGCTCAACTGGTATTAGAGTGGACCTAGAAGCAAGCAAAATAAGGACACAAGGACATTTTGTAGCATTATTGTATAATATCATGCCTTATGTACTGTTGCCTGATTTCATCATTCTAATTATTATTGTTGCGCACTGTAGTGAGAAGTCCAGACCAGAGGTAACTGAGGAAGATCTTTTAGGTGATGATTAACAATTTGAATTTGCTGACTAGTTACCTTTTCTCTTCAGGAGGACTGCGAAGGATTTAAACAATGCATTAAAGGAGGACTCGTTAAGCAACCTACTATTGTAAGTTCTATTCTGATGATGTCTGGCAATTCTTTCAAAATTCGTGAAATGTTTAATATTTTAATTTGGTCAAGAAGGGTTATGCGTATCTTCCCTTATTCTGAACTGTGGGTTTGCAAGGTAAATGTTGAATATGGTGTTCAGCATGACGTTGACTCTTGGGATAGTTTAGATAGCTGTGTGGGGGTTTATTTTGTAAAGGTTCACCTGAACTTGTGTTCATAAACACCTTCCTTATTTTCTCCCAGATAGATTCAATTTTTCTGGGTTTAATCGTAGTTGGGCATTGAACCTACTCTTCTCGTTCTTTACTTGTCAAACTTCACGGCTTCACGCACACATCGCAAAAGATTTTTGTTCAATTTGCACACTGATTTTGTTCAAAAATTTTTTGTTGAAGCCATATTTCCCAAACCAAATACCTTCATTTACCATCCAGGATGGATACAAGAACTAAAAAAATGGATGCATTCCAAAAACAACAAATTTTACAACATGCCCCTTTATTAATTACTATGGTCTATGGCCCCGCTTATTTGCATACCAAATCGAACGGAAACTGTAGTTATTACATGGTGGAAGAGAATTGTAGAATTGTTTTGTGATTAACTTTCTAAATTACATTTAAGGTGCTTTTAGCAACTGAATTTTTTTAACTACTAGGCAAATGCTGATCAGAAAACATGTAGAAAGCAAAATATTGTGAATGAAGTCATTCTGAATTCTAAAAGGAGTTTAAGTTCTTACTACCCTATGTTTCTTCTATACTTGTCATTTGCAATCTGATGTCATTAAGGCTGTATTTCTCCAATATTGATATCAGTTCCTGAGCTTCTATAGGTACTAGTTTCATCACCTCCTCTGATAAACTGTCAGGAACTGATAAGTTCCTGGACAATTTTGTGTCTATTTTTGGTGTTTTCCTATGTTACTCGGACTCGGCTAGAAGTGTCCGACATGGATACGTGTTTAAGTATCGGACTCGGCTATATCTTGAAAAAGATACATGATTTTGGCCCAAAATAAGTGTCCTGGTCCAAGTGTCAATGTCCGAGGGTCGAGTGTCCGACACGGGTATTCGAAGGTAAAATGAAGAGTCCGAGTAACATAGGTGTTTTCTGTTGATTTAAGTAGGATAACAGCTAAAGTAAGCTGAGAAACAGAGATATAGAGCAGAATAGAGATAGAATCAGAGAGATTAAGTAGGGATCAGAGAGAAACTTGAGAGAGAAGACAGAGTTTTAGAGAGATTAGAGATAGAATGGGTTTAGAAACCCTAGAGAGAGAAAGTAAGAATCAGTTATAGAGAGAGAAAGAGATTTGGTGGCAAATGCCATTTTCCATATTTTCAAATCATAATCTGAATATACAAACAATACAGGTATTTATAGACCCTGAACTATGTAACTACCTCCAGAATAGTAAATGACTCTAATGCCCTTACTACTACTGCTGTTGCTCTAGTCTACTACTAGCTAGCTAGCTTTAATGTCAGTTCCTGACATATCTCCCTCCTTTAAATATAACCATGTCCTCATGGTTGATCTTCACCAGACAACTTCCTTCCACCACTTCGTTCCACCTGGATCAAAGATGGTTATTGCATACTTTCTTCTCCAGCCTTCCTGGACTTCAATTCTCCTGACCTTACTTGGACTGTCTTGTCTCGGCACAGTGCACCTATAAGCTCTTGCCATCTCCCCAGCCCTCATACAATCAATATATTGTTCATTCATGACAACTTGGTCAATCGCATGATTTGGTGATTTCTTGAACAGCTTTGTAACTCTTTTTGAATGATCATTTAGCATAAGACAACCTGAATCAAAGACATGCACATTTGTCTTGAAATTTCTAGAGTTTTTAGTTGTTAGAAACTTTTCAAAAGCCCCCGCACTCTTTCCCCTGTTGGTAGTGATAATTGAAAATACTTCTTCAATGGAATCTTGCTTCTCGTCCACCTCATAACTACCACAGATGTGTTCTATCCACCTTGGTATAACATTAGTAAAAATGTGAGCTTTAAAATTTTACCTTGCCATTCAAACTGCATGGGTTGTGTTCCATAATTGGAGTAGAGTTCACCTAATTGAGACAGCCATTGAACTCCTTTATTAGGTAGCTTAGTAATCGTAGTGGTGCAGAACCCCTTGAATTGCAGTGGTGGTTTATGCATCTGACCAACAGGATCAAAGACAAGCCAATTTGTCTTACTGAAATTGCTAGTCTTCTTACGCAAGCCATGAGAATTAGTAGCACTCTTTCTTATGCTGGAAGAAATAATTGAGAACACTTCTTCAGGGGCACTCTCCACTTCACTCACCTCCATCAGATTAATAGAGGTATTTAGCTCATCTGCAATCTCATTGTCAGCAACTAAGATTGTTTTTCTTTTAGTATTTTTGTCAAACAACTTGGCACCAGTGGAATTGCCTTCAAGATTTTGCTTATCAAGATAACTCGAATTCTTTTCCGAACCAACATAAGTTGGAGTTGTTGAACCATCTCTGCAAGGAACATCCTCACTCAATTCCCTCGTGGCGGTAAGGATAATTGAAGATTCTTCCGCCACAACACCTTGTTTCTCCTCACCTCTTTTACTTGTACAAAACTCAGATTGTAGGAGGTTAGATGAGTAAAAGTTGTTTCCTCCTAGGGCTATTGAGATAAATTCATTCTCAAGCCAACATTCCTGGCCTTTCTCTGAATCATCGTAGACAGGTGCATCATCATAGACAGGGTCATCCTGCCAATGGTTCTCACATTCCTGTAGTGAATCAAATACTCCTTTTCCTTGAAACTTAGGAGGACTTGACTCCAAATAAGGCACTGAATGCACTGTCTGATCTTCTGAGATTGTAGAAGTGATTTTTGACTTTTCATCTGTATAGGACTTCTTCAAGTGAAGACATCTCTGCCTTTTGAGTCTCATCACAAACTGACCTTGCTGTTTACACTCATGTGTAAGCCCTTCTTTGTCATTATAATAAGGGCAAAACCCACCAGTAAGCATGTCTTCATGTTGTTTTTGAGAAAGTTTATTAACTTCTCTTGCTTCATGTCAGGCTGGTACCTTGTAGGTCTGTTACTTTCCCAAACCTGAGAGAATCCCCAGTTCTGGTGCTAACTGAACTACCAGCGGAGCTCCTTGGCTGGTTCCTCTTCACCATTTCATTAGGATCTGCACATGCTTTGGACTGTGTGTAAGGTTGATCTAGCCAACACTTGTGGCTCTTTCCTGGTTCATTATCATATACAGGCTTCACTGTATAAGTTTCCTTACTTTTTGTGCCAACAGATCCAAGGACTACTAATCCTTTATTAAATTTGGGAAACTGAAGCTTTATATGATGCAGATGATCCTTCGAGTGTTTATCTGAAGGCTCTCTACTTGCTAAAGGATTCACCACCTTTGTTTTCCTATGATTCTGTAACTTCTTTAAAATCTCCATGTTCATAGCAACTACCTCAATCAAATCTTCTAGATCTTGCAATCTTCTATTAGATCTGTCCATATAATACTGAAACTGCTTGTGGAACTCCTGCACACTCTTAGTGAACTCTCTAGTACCTTTATTCTCCATTGATATTCCTTACAAGGACTTACAATTAATGCAACTGCACATAACAACCCCACTCCAGAAACACCAGCACAGATCTACTGAAATTTCACCTCAATTCAACACAACTCAACAATCAATTCTACCAATCAGCAACACACTTCACTTCAGACAACAAAGTACAGCCAATACCAATGTCAACACAATCCGACACAACGAGTCTACTAAAAATGATCACACCACAATCTCTACTACTTCGGAACAGAAAATACACTACTAGCAATAGTAAAACTGAGTAGATCTACTAATTCATTTGTATTTTTCTCAATATAACAAACACAACAGCTAACTGACTTGAAGACGAGATGAAACAGTTAACAAACTTTAACAAAAAATCTCTGAGATGTTATATCGAACACCTGATGTGCACCTTGCTTCAAATCCTTACTACACAACTGATACAGTTCCTACACCACTACAATTAACCAACACAAACACAGCTACTACACAGAACAAGCTTCCTTCAACAATACAAACACATATCCACCACAATTTTGACACAAAACAACTGAAAATAGCAAACTCCGGTACTGAGTTGACTCAGTGAATCTACAAAACAACACTATTTAACTATTTTTTGTTGTTTTCTAGCTTTTTCAACACTCATACACTATCTATTACTAAAAACGAGTCTATACCGAAGACAAACCAGCAGATACAACCCCAATCACTACCGATCTCTGAAGAACAGTTGAGAAACAGAGTACCTGAACTGTGATGAACATAACTATGTGTAAACTGAATGGATTGCAACACTTGATACATGATTGGACTCGTTTTTGATAGCTCAGGACTGGTGAAGCAGTAGCTGATCGTTTTTTATGGCTCCGATACCAATTTGTCAGGAACTGATAAGTTCCTGGACAATTTTGTGTCTATTTTTGGTGTTTTCTGTTGATTTAAGTAGGATAACAGCTAAAGTAAGTTGAGAAACAGAGATATAGAGCAGAATAGAGATAGATATCAGAGAGATTAAGTAGGGATCAGAGAGAAACTTGAGAGAGAAGACAGAGTTTTAGAGAGATTAGAGATAGAATGGGTTTAGAAACCCTAGAGAGAGAAAGTAACAATCAGTTATAGAGAGAGAGAGATTTGGTGGCAAATGCCATTTTCCATATTTTCAAATCATAATCTGAATATACAAACAATACAGGTATTTATAGACCCTGAACTATGTAATTACCTCCAGAATAGTAAATGACTCTAATGCCCTTTACTACTACTGATGTTGCTCTAGTCTACTACTAGCTAGCTAGCTTTAATGTCAGTTCCTGACATAAACTTATCAGCTGCGCTGTTTTATCAGGATTTGCAACCACATTGAGGTGGTATTTGGATGAATTACATGAGAGTTTAAGTTTAACCAACCCAGTAAAGGATTTTCTCATAAATATCTTGCATTTTCCTTTAAGGATTTAGGATTTCAAATTAAGTACAACCCACATAAAAACTGCTTATTTTCCTTGTATTCTATGTTTCTGTTTTATTCTTTGTTTTGTGGTTCCTTTTGTTTTCGTTGTCAAAATTCTCATGGGATGCTTACGTATGATAAGATTGGTTTTGGCATTTTTACTGGAGAGTAAAAAAGGCCTACTGTAACATTCTTGATGTATACAACATGAACCTAAATAAGGAATATAGATGTTGTCATCATGTGCATTTTTTCCTTTTATAAGATTATTATTTGTGTGTATAGCAACTCCTAGAACTGTTGCCTGATACTTGTTTTCTTGAGCAGGCTGAGCTAAAAGATAAGGCCATAGATCTTCATGAGGAAAGAATGAAACACGTAAGTATTTCTTTAGTATTAGTTGAGAAATTTGCGTTAAATTCATGATGCAAGAGTCATCATATTTAAGTGACCATATGTGATCGTAAATATGTTGGAATACAGAAGACTTAAGTTTTACCCAAAATGCTATGAGAAATGTATGGCCTTTATCTGTGGCCCCATTAGAGCATCGCCAGTGGAGGGTGCTAACCAAAGGTGCCAGTATTGCCAGATGATAAAAAATATCAAAAATATTAATTTTGTCTTTTGGCACCTTTCTTATCAAACTTTGCTCCAATGGTAGGCACCTAAATTTGCCAATATATTCATACAAGTATAATTATAATTAGATAGGAAGGTATAGGTCTTTAATGAGGATGTATGTATTTTTCTATTTTGGGAGGGTTCCATGGGGTGCCAAAAATGGGCAACTTTGATTTGCACTCCAATGGAGAGCCAATAAGAGTGCAATGCGGCATCATGTTACATGACACTTTGGCACTCATTTTTAGCACCCCCGTTGGAGTTGCTCTCAAAAGCGCGAGGGATCTTAATGTATTTATTGAGCGATTATTCTGGAACGGTTTGTCTTGCATACTTGTAACTAATATGTATATTCTTATCAGTTGCAGTTTGCTGCTTTAGTATTTGTAACTGCATTCTAGTCATTGCACCTGTTTAAAACCCACAAACCATTTTGACCATCCATCAGATCATAATGTACGTCTCAGGATGCTAAATAAACTTAAATGGGAGTAATATATATACCCGATTTGCTTATACTTTATCTTATTACATCATACCGCTTTTGGAATCAAAAAGTCATTGACGACTTGGGTTGGGTAAAAATTGAGATATAATTTATAATTTAGATCTGTCATATCTAAGTTACCCGGACTCTTAAATTTTGCCCTCATACCCGTGTCCATCGGACATGACATGGGTGTGGGTATGGGATCTGTGTCAGATCCTTTAGATGGAAACTAGACACTTTGACCTTAAGAAATCTAATTCAAAATGATTTATAAGGCCTTGCAACAAGTTAATCATCTTAATTCTAAAGAGGGTTGTCTATAGATTACTATTTTCATGTTATCCTTTTGATTTATGTTATTAATATTTTATGTATCTTTACTTTATGTGGTAGAAGACACGAATTTGCAAATGTAATGTATAAAAAGTTGGTATAATTTCGCTAATGTGAAGGTCATTTTCCGAATCCCCGCACCTGTGTCCAATTTTTAATCCATATCCACTAATCCTATTTTTTTTAAAACTAAGAGTCTGACACTTGGATTCGCACCCTTATCCGACACCCATACCCGAGTCCAGGTAACTTAGTGTCATATATTACGAACTCGGGTTTAGATATGTGTAAAAGTGCTCTAGCCGTCTTATTTACTCCTCTAGAATCACATTCTAGTTAGGCTAATTTTCGCACACATCTAAATAAAGTATTAGACATCACAAGAGTTGCTACGATCTCATATTACTAGTGTTTTTGTCTCAGCCCCTGGCTCAAACCAGATCCAAATAGGCTTTTCAACGGGTAACCTGTCATCAAGCCGATAAAAACGGGTCCCTCTGCCCCATAATATGAGAAGCAGGGAGGTGGTGGGACATAATAGTTTACTCTAAGTTAGAGTTCACCGAGCTCATTTTTTTATGTCTGACAATTATTTATACATAAAATGACATGTGGTTCATAGTATATCCTTTTCCTTCCCTCAAACTATGCTGATACTTTTCCCCCTTGAAGTGGATTGCTAGGGAACTGAAGCTACTGCAGAACCGTATTGATCAAGCTAATGAGAAAGGATGGAGAAAAGAATATCCTTTTATTATGTTCTTATTTTCAAGTCAAACTGTTGTATATATATATATTTTTAAATCGAAGCAACTTTTTGAGGTAGGCCCAAATCTTTTATTCACAATAACAATAATGAATATTATGCCTTTCTGGAGGTCCTTCATAGTTGCACATATAACCATATAGATGTTAATTTGCTGAATTATAAGTATAAAAAAATTGGTATTTTGCAGCCTTTAATCTGCTTTGCATATTCTTTTTTTTTTTGTATTATGTACACATCATTGAGATAATTAAACAATTAGTCTGGACCTTAACTCAGACCGTGTGTACGCTTTATGAATACTGGGAAGCACAAGAGAAACTTCAAACATCAAAAGAACGTTTGCTTAAACATATCCCGGATGTGATTGCTGCTGATTTAAGCGAACTTGACTACATGCCTGAAGGTAGCGTAGATGATAAAGAAGACGATGACAGCTCACATAAATCAGGTAGAACAGGTGTAAAAAAAGTTCTACATATTAATATTCTTCTACTAAAGTATAAATAACACACAATAATCATTCTTAACTAGATTGTGTGTTTATGTCATCATCCTGAATTGTTGATTTACAAACAAATCATCTATGAAATAGAGAAAATCAAATCACACTATATAACGATAAAAAAATAACTCGAATTATCTGTGACATGATACTCTTTAGACACAATAATACTCTCTAAAAATAGTGCTTACGTATTATAACATATAATGTTTATATGTAGTGAGTAATTACATGACTAACTACTTATAAGTTATACCTATATATGTATTAGATAAAGTGCTTATTACATGACTAACTACTTATACCTATATATGTAGTAGATAAGGTGCTTGGGAAATATTTGTCTATATTATATATGGAACATACTTCTATTTTTAGATTTAAAGTCATTTGTGACGAGGATATCATATTATCGTGAGGCATACACTTTGTAGAAGGATGTATTGTCCGTGTGGAAACAGTATTCCCGCACCACGATATTGTGACGTTATAATGGGCAAGTCATTATCTGACAAGGGATATATGATTAAGCCATGTTGCTCGAACTCCTGTACCAAGTTTCTGAAACATAACACCTGATTTGGAAATCCAGAATAGTGGGTAACTTGTCGTGTTTCGGGTACACAAGTACAAGGACAAACCAAATTAATTAATAAATAACTGTTTTTGATAAGAAATATAATAGCAATTATCAAATATAAGGATCTCATGTTTGTTCTGCTGAAATGTGAATACCCCACTCACGTAGAACACTTGTGTATGTATGAGACATTATATATGGATATGTAATATTGAATTATGGTCACGCGAGGGAAGAGATTCTTAATTGTGTATTGTGTCCTGCCTGCTCAATACATGTGCTACATATTTTAATGCCGTTTGACACCAGATTGTATATAATTTCACTACCTCTATATTCAGGTTCTGGAAAAGAGCACCAGCGAAGCGAGATAGATCATTGCATTCCTTGTACTCCTACCTTGAAGCAAAAATTACATGAGGCAATGGGTGTCCATATCGTTGACTTTAGTGATGTAAGTGGCAAAACGAGAAATGCTGCAACTCAAACTCAAGAACTTGAGGATCCTGAAGGTCTAACATACGACTGCATAAGCCCGGATGGCCAGAAGGTCCCTTTTTCCCTAGAATCCCTTGATCAATTGAAAAGGTTCAAGTCTCCTTCCTCAGACAACAAAGTATGCAGGGCAGGTGATAGTGAAAAAAATGCCATCCCACTGGATGCAGTAGACTTCTCGGAGAACCAGAAATAAGAGCGACTTGATTATCTAACATATATCGTTTTAAGTTTGCAGGGGATGTAGTATGTGATATGATTACTATGCCTTAAAGGTAGTTACACCTGTTATATTCCTTGTATCAGGAGTCTGTTTACCGCATACAGGTAATGTAACACTCCAGGAAAACCTACAGGTTTCGGTTAAGTCAGGTGACAATTTTACCAATATGTAGGAAAAACTTATTATGATATGTTATCTAGGCGTTTGATGACATTGTAGTGGGTATGGTTCGTTTGGTCAACATGGTTTTGTTTTTAGGCTGTGAAACTGAAATCCTTTTGACAGAGTTATCACTAATCGTAGTTTCTCACTTTGTAGGTTCACTGACATACTTTAACTACCAATTCCTTTGTTAATGTACCCACTACAAATTTCATGAAGAAAAAAAAGGGGCGGTGGCCCTAAGTGTCATATGGGGGTTAAAAATGGCCCTAAATATCACTTCAAAACGGTACATTGTGTACACGTTTATGCAAAACACCTAAAACGGAATTTCGTGTAACGTTTTGGCTTTTTAAACTTTTTTTATGTGTAAAATGGTAGATAAAGTACTGTTTTGGTACAAAACGCTATATGATGTACTGTTTTGAGCCAAAACGCTACTTCAACCTCCGTTTTGCACGTTATAAAAAAATTTTAAAAAAAAATAAAGTACCAAAACGGAACACTAAGTACCGTTTTACATTAAAAATACAAAATGGAAGACGAAGTACTGTCATAAAGTGATATTTTGGGTCATTATTTTCAAAAGTGACATTTTAGATCATTTAACATTAAAAAATGACATTTTGGTCCATTGTTAAAAAAAAGTAGGGTAATAAAGTAAAAGGAAAGTCTAGGGTTAAATTTTTTGTTGACTAAGATTGCGAAAATGAGAAGGAGAATGAAGTATTTCTTTCAAATGGGGTTATATTTCTAGTTTTTTTTGTCAAGAAGTTATATTTCCAGTTTTAATAGCAAGAAATCGGATGAAAGTACAAATAAAAATTGTAAACATTTTTTCCTAATCTCCAAATACACAAGTATAAATCTCAATACAAAACAACTTGTATAATATTATTCGAACATAAAATAACTTATACTTCAACATTTACTTATCAAATCTTTTTCACAGATACTCAAACAGGCTTTTACGATTGCTCAATCGCAACTTGGACCAACTTAGAATAAATATTAGAGACATTTTTCTTTAAAAATAAAAAATTAGAGACAATCAACGCATTCCTTTCATTTCTCATATGATCAAATTTTATTATAGCTTATTTGATGTTACAAATTAGGGGGTGTATTCAATTGGGATTTTGAAGGATTTTTATAGATTTTAGAAATCATGGGGTATTCAATTTGGATTTTAAATATTCCTTTAAAATCTTAAGGTATTCAATAAGGATTGGAAAAAATCTTTTAAAATCTGAATGTATTCAATTTAGATTTTAAAAAGTCAATCAAAATTTGGTGGTATTCAATTTGGATTTAAAAAATCCATCAAAATCTGATGGTATTCAAAAGTACATGGATTTTCTTTTATTTAAAAAAGTTGTGGATTTTGATGGATTTGCTAGTACATTTTTAATATCTTGAAATCTCTTCATGGATTTCTAATAAACTCCACAAAATCTGCAAGTCTCTACAAGATTTTGGATCAACCCCATCAAAATCCACGAAAAATTGAAATCAACGAAAATCTTTTAAAATCCATAAATTATTAACAATCCTTTAAAATCTGAAATGAATACACCCCCTAATATAACAATATGTTTTATTTCTCAAGTGTTAAAGTATATATACATATCTATAAATTATTTAGAATATATTCTTATTGATCGATCAGCAACATAAAGACCAATCTTGACTTGGTATATAAAAATGCTTATTTATATGTTAATTCTACTAACATAAATTACTTAACTGATAAAAATATGCACATTGTCATTAACAGGCCTTTTGGTAAATAGGCAATCGATGGGGGAAAAAACGAACAACAAACTTAACTTAAAATTTGATATTTGAATCGTAAAATGCGTCAAACTGTCCCTGAGTTATTCGAGCTCAGCTCGCAAAATATTTAAATTTGGCTCGATTAACTCAAGTTCGAGCATTTAGAATTGTTTACCGGCTCGAACTTCAAATTAATAGACTCACAAGATTTGCGAGTCATATCGAGCCTATATACATATTTAATATTTTATATATTTAATTGAGTCGAACTAAAATCAAATACCGATCATATTTCGAGTTTTTATCAATATTCGGGAAAAGTGATTCAAGATTTTGAGTCGAACTCAAGCGTACAAAACTTTTTACAAGTTTTAAACTTGAAACTAAAGGCATAAACAAACTCGGGCTCGAGTCCGAACTTTTTAAATTGAGCTCAGCCGAGCCTCACACTGTTCAACCAGGCTCAACTAGATTCAAGGCCGGATTTATATAGGGGCCAACATGGTGACGTGTAATTATTTTTATCAATAAATGATTATTATGTGATTATTATGTGATTTTTGGTGAATTATTTGATGATTTGTGATATTATTTGAATGTTCATATATGGTAAAGTCTAGGTATGTTAATTTTATTATGTCCAAAATAAAATATAGAGAATTAAGGTATTTTTCTGGTAATTTTTGGAGTATTATATGATTTTATATTGATTTATGAATTTATTAATTATTTTCTGAATAATTACAAAATTATTTTATAAAGCCGGGAATCGTCCAACCTCAACCGTTTTTACGTTTTTACAACTCGAAACTCTTCCGAAAACTCCTTCCTAACCTAATCTGGTAATTCCGGACATTTTCCATATTTTGACTTTTTCGATCCGAGTTACGGTTTGACCCGTGCGCGGCCCGACGCAATATTTTCGATACGCTAACCCTTTTCGATAACATTATCTTCGTACAAATCATTTTATAAAAGCCCGATTTTGATAATTATCCAAAACAAGATAGTGCTTATCCAAAACCGGATAATGTTTATTCAAAACTATCGTATTTATAGTTATTTAGCGGCAAATCAACATATTTATCGATCCAACACGATCCAGAACGTACTAATATTTCGTAAATATAAATAGCCTTTTATTATTTCATTTTCACGGTAAAATCATAATCAGATAGTACAAATCCCTGAAAACCAGAGAAAATCTTATTAAAATACCGTATTATTGAAAATCAATCGAACAAACGAAGGCGTTATCAAATTCGGATTCGGGCGTGCAATATATCAAAACGAAACTCTCGAAAACCTCTTTCGTAATCCACCATCTGTTTTTGCCCAGAAATCAAGGTATTTTTCTGATTTAATTATTTTAATTGGAATTAATTATGGATTAAATTATGAATTTTTGTTCTTGATGTTTTTTATATGATTTGATGGAATAATCGTGTAGATCTTTTCTTCCTAGTCATTTTTGGTATATTATATGTCAAAAACCGAGTTCAATAACAAGTAGAAAATTGAGTTTGATTCTCGATTTACTGAAATTAGGGTTATATTCATATGAATGTTCTTCATTCGAATTTGGGGTTTTTATGTCTGTTAAACCTGGGTTTGATTGAATGATATCAGTAGATTATTCGTGTCTCAAGCTTTAATTTCGTACAAAGATCCTTGAGAATGGTTTTGAATTCGCTGATTTCGCCCTTCGCCCTTCACCGGAAAAGCTCGAACCCCGACCGGTTTTAATGGCGTTTTCGCCGGAAAACCCGACCTTGGGGTTATGAGCACGAGCAGAGCACAACCATGGGATTCTGGGGAGTCCAGGAATTTGTTGATATAAAGAACTGAATCAAACGATGCAGGAATCGGCCTGAATTAGCCTCACCGGATTATTTTCCGGCCGCCGTGTTCTTCAGAATTGGGTGACCCATTCGGGTCAATTTTGACCCGGGGTTTGACCCGATTTTGATTCATTTGATTGCAAAAATATTTCTGAAATGTTGTTTTGCAGTTTAGCCCTCAAGGTTTCTGTATTCTTGCAAAATCAGACTCCTGTTTTAATAATTTACAAAAGTTATATTCTCTTTTTACAAATTATTTTCATAAAATGTTTTTATTTATTTAAAATTTCAAAAATCAATATTTTCAATTCTGAAAATTATTTTTTATTCTAAAATAAATCTTTATTATTTAAATAATTAATTTTAGTTAATAATTAATTATTTAATTAGTCAATTAATTTAAATATTAATTAATTAATTAATTAATTAATTTAATTAGTTATTAATTAATTTTAATTGATTTAATAATTAGATTTAATTATTTATTATTGATTTAAAAATTCTGAAAAATAGTTTCGAGTTTTAAAATATTATTTAAATTTATTTTCAAAGCTCGATAATTATTATAAAATTATTTTAAAGTCAGATTCGGGTGTTCGAACCCTATTATTTAATTATAAAAAGATTCAGAGTCCAATTTTAATTCCGAAAAATGTTCAAAAACTCGTATTAAATACCTGGAAAATCATTTTGACCCCGAATCTTCTTTGAAAAATTATTTGGATTGAATATCTTACGTGCTATGTGTTATATGTGACCTGATTGCTGTATAAAATAATTGTTTGTGCATTGTTTGACTGTTTATGTTGTAACTTTTAATCCGTACGTCAAATTTGGGTGAAACGAAGGGTAGATAGAAGCTTGTATCGAATAGAATGAGTTGAGATGTAGTGTTGATGAGTATATGTGATGTCTAACAGAGGAAGCGAGACGTAGAAAAGGAAAGCAAGTGGTTAGTGAGTGGGAACCAATTGACAAGTGTTAGTGAAGTAAAAGTGAATTGATAAGGCAAGTGTCCCTGAACTTTCTTGTAGTATACTTGTGAATACTTTTGAACTCGTTTCATTATGTTGCAATTATTCCCAGTAATTCCTATTCTATATTGCAAGTAATTTGAAGTACGTAACCCTAAACCTTGATTCTTATTGATCTTGAGCCGCGAGCCTGATTTCTTGGAAACCATTGATTATTGAATTCTTGGATACGAACCACACATATCCGATACTACTCCACAAATACATATCTACCACATACTGATCTTTGATATGAGATTGCTTAACAAATGAACCTTTAAGCCTTGTATAACAGAAGACCATTCCTTGTAACCTTTGCACCCTTGGTCTTCTACACTCTGATTCTTTCCCTGAATTGAAAGTCAATCTTCTTGTTTACCTTATTATACCTTCCTGGTGTTGTGAATCACCTTATGCTTCGAGATAAATGTTGTTTATGATTCAGTTTATTGAATTACATTATTTATCATGTTATTTTTATAGAATTGGATTGTTTTTAAATATGGACCAGATTCGTGGTCAGACCAGATTCGTGGTCAGACAAGATTCGTGGTCATATTAGGCCAATGTGTGCCTTGGATCCAGTATATAGAGCAAAGCCGGGAGCCTTGCTCGGGGTTAATGCATGACTGATCAGCAGCCTAACCTTAGTTTTTAAAGTAAAAGTGAATATCCAATTCTAATCATTGTCTATCAGGAAACTTGATTCCCTATATCATTTCAATTGATCATTATTTAATATCAGTGTTGTCATTGTGACTTACTGAGCTAGTTAGCTCACTCTTGTGAATCTGTTGATGTTCTTTTCCAGTTAAGAAGAAAACTAGTAATGGCGAGGATCCCCAGTCGAGTGTGCCAGCTAGGTTTACAGGTTGAAGTGGAATAAGCTAGCGGAAGTTGTGTGACTTGGTGTGTGCTAAAAAGTTTGTAATAAAGTTTGACTTTAGATGTAAGATAAACAAATTTGGGATTTGGTACATTTGTAATAAATAAGATTGTGGCTTGTGGACATATTTTAAACTGTTGCGATCCTTAATTATGGTAAGTAAGGTCATTGCGTATATTATTATATTCAAAAATAGGTTTAAATATGGTGTGTGTGTGTGTTGTGGACCCCAAACTTCTGACCCGGGTTTGGAGGGCGTCACAGTGCCCCTACAGAAATAAAAATTAGCGATTTTTTATTAAAAATTTAAGATATAAATATATATGTTTTATTAGGCGCCCTCACTTAAAAAAGGACAAGTGCCCCTATCATGATAGTAAATCTTTCATAATTTAAGTCATATTTAATTTTATTAATAGTTATATGATCATAACTCATAATTTGGAGATTACATGATTCAAATACTAAATTTTAGCACTTAAATATAAAAAATCGAAAAGTCTAGTGAAATGACAACAAAGTTTGAATTTGGACCAACGATAGGTAACATACTCGCTTTTACGTGGTGCCTCGAGAGAAGTCTGACTACCACTAACGTGATTACACCCTGATGGCATTATAATCTCATATTCCTATGGAATATTCCCTTCCAGTTATAATAAACAGTACATCTAGACAATGTATGAAAAATTGAAGGGCTTACGGCCACCGAGGGCATGGTAGACCTGGCCTTCGGAAGCCGTTGGCCTCCCCACGATGTTATCCTTTAACCCTTCCTTTTACACGTGTCACTCACCTAGGCACCCTGTCATTGTTTTCCCTTTTCCTGTCCTCCACGTGTCCCACTAACACCCTTCCCTATCTTCCACGTATCTCACTAGCCTTTAAAAGTCACCTAACTATTAGCCTAGAGGACACCTGGTCACTAGTGGGGATAAAAAGGAAAATGAGAAAAGAGAATAACACAGACAGAATCAGCCCACCAAAAAACAAAAACCAATCCCTACGGACCAGGACAAAAACAAGAATCACATTCATTAGTTTGGCGGCGCCGTCGGGGATCTGACGACGAATACTCTCTAATACACCACAACGACATCCTTTTTCTTATCCCAAAACACCTGAAAAGATAAGTAACGAATCAAACAATGAATCTCACTCGTACGGAAATTCTACAAGAACACCTGGTGATTCACCTACCCATAGCATGTTATTCAACCTGAGAGCCCAGGAAAATTATATGCAACATCAGCTAGATCACTTTACAGCCCAGATGGCTGCCAATCAGCAAGGAGCCTACCATCCCCCCATATTACCCTGAAGTAATATCAGAATCTCAAACTATGCGTTCCTCGCGTTCCCCTTCGTCGAAACAGTCTTATCCAAGTTCACAAAACGAACACTCCCAAGGTACTTATCCTAACTATAATACTCTTCGTTATGAAAAACGTCCTCCTCGTAGGGCCTGAAGATCTTTATCCTCGAAATCATCGGGTAATGGTACTTCACATGGAGATGAAGGGACCTGGTATAGATTGCCTGCGCCTTCCCGAAGGGGAAAAAGATTCCCATATCAGCCTAGGAGGGTCCACCGGGCCGCAACCCCCATGGACAGACAGAATCAACCCACCAAAAAACAAAAACCAATCCTTACGGACCAGGATAAAAACCAGAATCAAACCATCGCACCCACATGTGGATCGTCCTTTTTATTGTTTAATTAATTATTATAACTCATATTTCTCTAACCATACTGCGCTTCCCGTATCCAGATTCCATATCTTTAGTTCCGCCGGCTGTTGTTAAAAATAAAGGGAATAAGAGAAAGCATGATGAACTCAAATGTTTGCATGATATGTTATATTTCTAAAAAAATCAATATAAAAAAGATTTTAAAATTATAGTTTAGTGTTTGTGCATCACGTATTCATCTGTCTTGCTTAAGTTAAGTGCTAACTTTAGAAGTTCAAATGGGATAAATTATTAGAAAATGAAAATGCAACTAGTTGGTGGTTTTATGTTGATTTAAATATGCAAATCTTGGACCTCCAAATTTGTTCTTATTCTTGTATCTTCACACCCGCGTTGCACTTGTTAGACCTCCTGTTTAATGTTAGATCAGTGGTATATTAACGTATTAATATAATAGGGGAGACAATTGTTATTCTACTAAAAGTTTTGCCTACTTCGCAATGTTACTGTAATATATAAGTGATGATGTCAAAGATCACTGATGATAACAATATCATTAGTGTCCCTGATCAAAGTATGAAGCAAGCCAAATGGACATCTGATCTAAGGAGATTAAAGAACTGTTATTTTTGGTAATCAGCTAAGCTTGGGGCCAACCCTAAGTAAGTTGTATTGTTATCTTAATTTGTATTTTGTACTTGTAACGTTTAAAGTCTGTAAAAATGTCAAAGGAGCAGACTGGAGCCTTTTTCTATTAACAGTGTCAAGCCTAAGAATTCTATCTAGAAGAAGATCATGCCTCAGAAGAATTATGAAGAATCTTGGAGTTGAATAAATTTATTTTAGGAAAAATACTCTAAGTCAAGATCTCTACAAGTCACAGATTTAATGTTATAGAGAAGTCTTTTGAAAACTCCAGAATGGCTTATCGAGAAGTCAGGAAAGCTACTAGAGAACTCAGTGAGATATCGACAAGTCAAGAAGATATGAAGGTTGGAGATATCGACAAGTCATTTTTTCACTAGAAAACTTAGAGTTATCGACAAGTCTACATTCATTAGAGAACTATGAGTTATCGATAAGTCTAAGTCTACTAGAGAACTCAGAGATATCGATAAGTCAAAATTCACTAGAGAACTCAGAGACATCAACAAGTTAAATTTTGACTAGAGAACTATGAGATATCGACAAGTTAAATTTGACTAGAGAACTCTGAGATATCGACAAATCAAGAAGCTACTAGAGAACTAAGAGTTATCGATAAGTCAAAGTGAAGATGTGAAGACCAGAGATCTCGACAAGCCTAAATTCTCTCATAGTGAACTGAAGTCCTCTACAAGCCAAACTAAATATAGAATACTAGAGATCTCGATAAGCCATTATACTTATCGAGATGTCAAGTATTCTATAGACCTAAACTGGAGATCTCGAGGTACACTCTCAAAGTACAAAGTTGCAGATCAGTTCAATATCCAAGATAAACAATCAACAAACAATCCAACAGCTGGATTGACAAGTCTACAAAAAGCAGTTTGAAGAATGTGCAAGATCAATGGTAAAGATTAACTGACAGAGGAAGATTAAAATGAACACGGGATGCTAAAGATATACTAAGCCATAAATGGAAGATCTACTTTTCTATAAATATAAATGACAAGTGACAGTTTAGAAAAGCTAATAGCATGTCTTATTACACACTGTGTAAACCAGCAGTTAACTGAGTTATAAAGTTAACGCTGGTCATTAGTCAGTTGTAACAATTTAGATCAAATTTCTTGTAACACTCTCAAGGAGAAGCTAAGCTCTTTAACATCAAAGAGCCTAGAAATTTTGTAGCAAAACAGTCTTTATTTTTAATATAAAATTAAGTGAGTTTTGAAGATCTGTGTTCTTTATTTTCTGCAAGCTTAAATTCTGCATGAACACATTTCACTACAAGAATTAATTTACTTTGTTCAACCATAAACATTCAAGAAAAGCCTAAAAACAGTAAAACACATTCACCCACCCCTCTGTATGTTATTCATTTCCTAACAGTTACTATTGACGAAAATAATTTTTTCAAAAAAATTTGTTGTATCAAATGCGGTAATAAAATAACGGAACATAAAATAATAAAAAATGGTACAATATAGTATTAAATTTATTATATAATTAGGCATATAACGGCCAACATATTACGGTTATAATGTTTATGTCTATTGCCGGTTAACTAAGATGAGTAATTAAAACGCAGGCAGCACATGATTTTCTTACCATACTAAATATTGTAGAAAGTAGAGAAATGAGAGTATGTGTTAAATATGTGTTCATAATTGAAGAAAATAAGGTTTTATGTTAGATATATTTGATAATGTCATGGCTAATATGATTTATGTTTAGTTTTTAGATCTTACTTAAACAGGATAAATCAGTACTTACTGGAAGTCAGGACTTAAGGATATCAGTACTTATATTATCAGGAGATAATCATCAGAAGATGGATATCAGAACTTAAGTGCTGAAGGATGTTCAGATAAGGACAGTAGATGTTTAAAGAAAAGAAGATCGAGATAAACATAAGAAGAGATATGCATGAAGAAGGAATTCTATGAAGAATAGAATACTTGGAAGAAAAGATATCTGATTGATATATTTTAGGAAGCAGAATTAAATTCCATATCAATTAGCGATTATCTTGTAACTGTATAGTATATAAACACAGACATAGGGTTTACACTATAAGTGTTATCATATTCGAGAAGATTATTCATTGTAACCCTAGCAGCTCTCGTGATATTTGTTCATCACTGAGAGGTAACAGTTCCATACTGTAACGGAGTTTATTGTTTCAATAAAGTTTGTTTTTCGTTACTTGAGATATTAAAGTTCGATTTGATTGTACTTTACACTGTATTCACCCCCTCTACAGTGTGTGTGACCTAACAAGTGGTATCAGAGCCGATCTGTTAACACACATACAGTTAAAGATCCAAACACAATCATGTCTGACACAGAAACTCCAACTAAGCCTACCAAAACTGAAGAACCACCAAAGACACAAATTCAAAGTCGGTATGAGACCATCAAAGTTCCCATACTGAGACCATCTGAATATCCCATATGGAAGGTGAGGATGACCATGTTCCTAGAAGCAACAGATCCAGAATATCTTGATAGAATCAAGAAAGGGCCTCACAAACCAACCATGCTCGCTGTTGCAGTTGCAGGTGAAGCAACAAAGACCGTACCAAAGGAGAAGAGTGATTATACTGCTGAAGATATCGCATCAATTGTTAAGGATGCTAAGGTACGACACTTACTGCATAGTGCCATTGATAATGTAATGTCAAACAGGGTAATTAACTGCAAGACTGCTAAGGAGATATGGGACGCTCTGGAAACAAGGTGTCAGGGAACTGATACAATTAAGAAGAACATGAAGACAATACTCACTCAAGAGTATGAACACTTTGACTCAAAGGCAAATGAGTCATTGACTGATTTATATGATAGATTTATCAAACTCTTGAATGATTTGTCATTGGTTGATAAGGAGTATGATCTTGAAGATTCAAACCTTAAATTCCTGTTAGCTCTTCCTGAATGCTGGGATTTGAAGGCAACAATAATAAGAGACAACTACAATCTTGATGAAACAACTCTTGATGAAATTTATGGAATGCTCAAGACTCATGAACTTGAGATGGAACAAAGAAGCAAGAGGAAAGGAGGAAAGTCAAGGACAGTTGCTCTTAAGGCTGAAGAAGAATCCCCCAAGGCAGCTACCTCAAGGAAAGACAAGGGTAAAGCTCTTTTCACAAAGTCTGATACTGAGTCATCAAGTTCTGAAAGTGATGATGACTCAGATTCTGAAAGCTTGCCTGAGACTGATACTGATGAGGAGATGATGAAGCTGTGTGCTCTTATGGTGAAAGGGATCACAAAGATTGCATACAGGAAGTTCAGGAAGGGAAAGAAGTTTTCCAGGAAAGGAACAAGTTCTAATAAGAAGAATTTTAGAAGATCTGAGGGCAGAGGAGAAAAGTCTGATAGAGGAGATTATACCAATGTCAAATGCTATAACTGTGGTGAGAAAGGCCACATATCTCCTGATTGCAAGAAAGTGAAGGTTGACAAAGGCAAGGCTCTTGTCACAAAGAAGAAAAGCTGGACAGACACCTCAGACTCTGAAAGTGAGGAGAACTATGCTTTAATGGAAAATGCTGATAAAGAAAGTGCTGAGAGCAGTTCTGAAGCTGCTGAAATAAAGGTACCTCAGACTACTTATGCTTTTCATACTGATAATATTAATGAGTTGAGAAGATACCTTAAAACCATGTTTGTTAGTTATAGAGATCAAACGTTAACATGTGAAAGATTAACTTCTGAAAATCTTGCTTTTAAGAAAAGAAATGATTTCTTAGAAAAAGAGTTAGTTATGTTCCATCAAACTCAGAAGGATAGAGATGATGCTTTTTATGTTAGGGATGAAGTGCTAAAAATGAATGAATCTCTAAAAACTGAGTTAGAAAAGGAAAGAGAGATTATCAGGACTTGGACTAACTCTGGCAGAACAACTCAAAATTTGCTAAGTAGTGAAAATTGGAAAGAGGGCTTAGGTTATGGAGAGGATAAGAATGATAAAGGAACTGTAGAAATTAAGCCTGTTGTTAAGCAAAAGCCAAAGTTAAAACCTGTTAAGTTTGTAACTATAAAGTCTGATAATGAGAAATCAGTAGTTAAAGAGGAATTAACTTCTGACAAACTAAAACAGGAAAAGACAACTGAAGTAAATATAGGCTTAATGACTAAGAAGCAGCTTAAGCATAAGCTGAAAGATGTGAAGAATGCAAACAAGGTAAAATCACCTAGGAAAAATAGGAATGGAAAGGAAGGTGTGAATAAAAGCAATAATTATAAGCCTGTTCCTGAAGCTCCTAGGAAAACGTGTCATAACTGTGGAAGTTCTAACCATCTGGCTTCTTTTTGCAGGAAGAATAAGAACATAAACTCCTTACCTTCAAAATCAGGAGTTAAGAGTCAGTCTGTTAGATATAAACTACAAAATCCTTGTTTTCATTGTGGTAGTTTATGGCATTCCATTTATACTTGTAAGGAATATCATAGTTTGTACTATGATTATTATCAAATAAAACCTTCTTTGAAGAAAGTTTCCATTGTTCCTTCTAGTGTAAATTCTGATTCAAAGTCTGATAGTGTAAGTTCTGATAAGAAAAATGTTAACATAAACTTTAATGCTAAATACGCTACAAATGTTAACAAACTTGATAAGGCCAAAGGATCCAAGCAAGTCTGGGTCCTTAAAACTAATCATTAGTGGTCTTTATGATTGCAGGGCAACAGGAAAAATATTCTAGTTCTGGACAGTGGATGTTCAGGACATATGACTGGGAATAAGGCCCTGCTATCAGACTTTGTGGAGAAAGCTGGCCCAAGTGTTTCTTATGGAGATGGTAACATTGGAAAAACATTGGGATATGGAAATATCAATCTTGGGAATGTCATCATTAAAGAAGTAGCTCTGGTCTCAGGACTTAAACACAATCTGCTGAGTATAAGTCAAATATGTGACAGAGGTTATTATGTTGATTTCTTTGAAGAACACTGTGAAGTTGTGAGTAAATCTAAAGGCAAAGTTGTTCTGAAAGGATACAGGCGTGGTAACATTTATGACGCTAAGCTTTCAACAAGTACTGATGGTTCTGCAATCTGTCTGATGAGTAGAGCATCAATTGAAGAAAGCTAAAATTGGCACAAGAAACTCTCTCATTTAAATTTCAACAAAATAAATGAACTAGTCAAGAAAGATCTTGTGAGAGGACTGCCAAAGTCAGTATTTGCTCCTGATGGCCTTTGTGATTCTTGTCAGAAGGCCAAACAAAGAAAATCTTCATTCAAGAGCAAGACTGAATCATAAATTCTTGAGCCTTATCATCTACTACATGTTGATCTATTTGGTCCAGTGAATGTCATGTCTATTGCAAAGAAGAAATATGCGTTGGTCATAGTGGATGAGTTCACCAGATACACATGGGTGTATTTCTTGCACACAAAAAGTGAAACTGCATCTATCTTGATTGATCATGTCAAACATCTGGATAAATTGGACAAAGATTCTGTGAAAACCATAAGGAGTGATAATGGCACTGAGTTCAAGAATTTGATAATGGAAGAGTTCTGCAAAAACCATGGAATTAAGCAGGAATTTTCTGCTCCTGGAACTCCACAGCAAAATGGAGTTGTTGAAAGGAAGAGTAGAACTCTCATTGAAGCTGCACGTACAATGCTTGAAGAAGCAAAACTTCCAACCTATTTCTGGGCTGAAGCTGTGCAGACTGCTTGTTTTACTCAAAATGCAACACTCATTAACAAGCAAGGAAAAACACCATATGAGATGGTGAAGAAAAAGAAGCCAAATCTGAAGTACTTTCATGTATTTGGATGCAAGTGTTTTGTTCTCAAGACTCATCCTGAACAGCTATCCAAGTTTGATCTAAAAGCTGATGAAGGAATCTTTGTTGGATATCCACTTTCCACAAAAGCCTTCAGAGTCTATAATTTGAGAACAAGAGTGGTCATGGAATCTATCAATGTCTCTTTTGATGACAAGAAGATTACTGGTCTTGAAGATTTTAAATCGGATGCGGGGATTTTGCAGTGTACGTAATAAGGTTTAGCTAAATACGTCTTACGTTCTCAAAACAACAACCTTGAAGATTGTATTCTAAAGCGCTTTAACTCGTCTTTATTGAAAGTTAGGCTTTAGCCTAACGAAACCGGACTCATAAGCTTAGAAAGGGAAGGCTTTCACGCTTGGGGCTTATATACTCTTTCTATAAGACCGTAGGTGCATAAGAAATCTCTTAGATAAGAAACCACGCTTTTTGCTTGAAATGCGATAAGTAACTGTTTTCGTCTTGATTATCCTGGAGAATACTTTGCCAATCTTCAGGTTTGCAGACCATGGGTAAACTGACCGTTTTTATTTGCCAGCTTTTATGGATTTCCGAGGTCGAATTTACCGCAGTTGCTTTTCGATCCCAGATCTCTTTCACTCTATCTTTGTTCTCCATTCTAATAATATAGTATGAAATCAATTCATTTTCTTGATCTTCTCCGCGCCCCCCCTTGAACCTGAACAGGTCGAGAGAGATGAACCCGCACCACATTTTAGAACCTTCGAACCGAAACCCCCAACCTCCTTCAGGTTCAGTCGAAAAGATCGAAGCGAAGCCATCAATTCAACCATTTGCATGGTCTCCCCTAAGACTTACCTCTTTTTTTCCAAATGAACCGAACATCATCATTATGCGGTAAAAGAACCTCTATAGAACCAGGATGCTGTCGACATTTTCGAAACATGATATCAGGGTATGATAATACCAGTTCTTCGACAAAAGACTTTTGTTTCATCACTGTTGGATGTGAGGTTACGTAGTATCTCGACTGAGTTGAAGAGGCTTCGCCGACTGAGAACAGAAGAGGCTTCGCCGACTGAGAACACCTAAGAAAGAAAGCTTCTAGAACACTTACGGCAGATTTGGTATCAATCCAAAAATGACCCCCAATACCCCAGGGAGGGGGGAAGACGTTAAGTTGCCAGTTTCGATCGAAGGAATAGGAGGACCACAGGGTGGCGGCCTCATAGTACACCAACGTGCCGGTTTACTATGCAAAATCCAGGGTTTCACTCTGGTTCAAAAGCAAATTTTCCAACCACATCACAAAAGGGGTAGTATTCTCTTTCTTTTCTGTATTCACTTTCACTATTCAATCAATAGAAACTCCTCAGCCTGTATATTAATATTAAGAAAAGGAATATACCAACACCGATCTTTTCTAAACCTTGAGATGAGATGGAAATTTCATTATGCCTAAACATACATTCCGAAGAACCATACCACTAGCCGGGATATTCATCCCAGAAAACGGGGGAACATTCGCAAATGATGATTTGATCTTCTCAGATATATCCTTTTGAGCTGTAAATTCTAAGTTTCATCTAAAGCTGAAGTTAGGGCTGGAGCCTGAGTTGGTGTTGATGTCTTAGAGTAGCGAAACTAGGGTTCACCCACCCCGGTTACAGCATTCCTTTCTATTGCGCCTAAAATCTCTATTTCTGCTAATATTTCTTTGGGGTTCCCTATGAAATGAGGCATGGAAAGGGGCCACTACGAAGAAGTTCCGCGAGTTACGAAGGAAGCTTCGAGCTCATATTGGTCATGGGTTGGGTCATAGGGCGGGCAGCTTTATCTGTCGCCGTAGTAAATAGGAGAGAAAATATAATTTATTTCTTCTTCTTTACAAAAAAAAAAAAATCTAGAGAATCTCCTAATTGGCCCAGAGCCAATTCTTTAACCAGAAAAAATTACTGTAAATAAGCTCAATCATAACCACCCCCTACATTCCACGAAATTGTGCTATAATTAGCGTTAAGAATGATAGTTTATCAGCAGAGGCAATTAAAACTGCCTATTATCTACCCCCATTGGACTTACGAAATGGATAGTTAGAGAGAAAGAGAACTTCCAAAGATTGTTTTTCTTCCTAAGCTCAGCTGTGCAAGAACGAATCAAAGACCTAGATGACCCATGACCGAGATCAATGTTGTTGAGTCTGAGGTCTAAACAGTCTTATTTTTTTGAACATAAAGAAATAAAGAAGCCATTGCCATTGCCGGAAATACTAAGCCTACTAAAGGCACCAAAACAGAGGGAAAGTCGAAAGTTGTCATATAAAGGATACCTCAATTTACTATTTGTACCTGTTATTATTAATTTATATATATATATATATTATAATGTCCACGACATTGTTCTCCGACGATGTCCCCTGGGCGAAAGGTAGTTTCGTTTTTCGACTATCTCGTTCCTCCGAAGGTATTGAGAGAGTTACCTTTTTCCTCGAATGTGTGCTTTTTGAGTAGACCCATATATGAGTCTCAGATGATTTTCGATAAGGCGGCCATAATCTTTTTTTACGTTTTACCGCGGTTACGCCACTAAAAGTAGTTCGTCTTCGATCCGATCGCCCATTTGTAATACTAA